>NW_011369101.1:277175-280682 GCF_000735185.1 Notothenia coriiceps | reverse complement strand
CAGTTTAGGAACTGGGGCAGTAACTATAGTAACGCAGTGTCGGCGGAGCCGTGACGTCATCTTCAATGCGAAACACAACCGTTAGCTGTCAGCCCTCAGAGCTCACAGCTCCTCATATCTGTTCAGAAACTAGACAAAAGTTAAACAAGTACAAACCACAGACTGTCTGTGTCATGGCGAATACAGTCGCTGGTTTATTTATGTCTGTATTGGCCGGTGTTGTGAGTGTGGACGGTCGGAGCATAGTGCGTTAGCTTAGCCGATCTCCATTCAGAAAACACGCATTTTAAAAGGTTTTTTCGCCTGCCGTCTGTCTGCAGATTTGTCAAAGCATTAATTCATGGTTTTTACTAACAGTTATCAGTATGTTGTTACTTCGGCATCATTTTGAAACGTGTATTACAATTAAATCACGGTCAAATATGTTCATCTTGTTGTCGTTGTAGCCCCCTTGCCAGCGATTCTCTCTCTAGTTTAGCATACTCAGCCCGACTCAGCCTGGTTGTTCCTGGCCCTAGAACCACGATTTTATGGGGCCAGAAAAGCTGTGAATTAGGACCCGCTAGCCGGTACTAGGCCAAGTGGAAACGCAACCAAAAACGGGCCCCGCACGGCTCGGCACGCTTAAAGCGAGCTCTTCGCTGCAGTGGAAACGCGCCATTAGTGTGTGTTTTGCTCCGCTCACCGGTCCGTCACAGCGGGTGGAGCTGCAGGATTTCTGCTTCACACACGTTGCATACCGCTATTTTATTGTCATTTTTGGAAAAATACTGCCAGACTGGTTAAGCCATTTTGGCGAGCTTGTTTTGCAGTGCACAAAGAAAAGTATCATGTATTTGACGTCATCATTTTACGTCATGTGATCGGCACTCGCGATTGGCATTTTTAGAGAGCACCGATCGATCGGCAGAGAGTGAGTATCGGCGGCCGATCGATCGGAGCATCCCTACTAACAACACATGGGCCACCTTTAATTACCAGTGAAAACAATGCTTCAGCCTCCTCTGTCCGCCTATGACGTGTTTTAACACGGTCTCCAAGTCTTCTTTGCTCCTCCTCCTGCTTTTTCTGGGTTCATGTGGAAGTCAAAGTTAACAAGTTTACCTGCTCTGCTGTCGAATAACTGTGACAGGCCCACTGGTAGGCACGCACACGGAATGTCTCATGGCTTGTCACTTACCCTGTAATGAGTTAGCTGACTGTGTTCTAGGGCAGCTCTATATCTGTCAGAACACCATTATTATTTTTTCCAAAAGTTGAAACCCTTGATGCCAGTAGAGAAAGTCTTTGCAGGTTGTGTTTTGCATAGAGGGCAACCTGTTGAAAGCACCTGAGAAAAACAATGTATTTCCCCCCCCCCCTGCTGACTAATCCACCTCAGCAATTCTCCCAACTGTCTTCTCATCCTTGTGATGGAAGCCTGACTTTTGTATGTATCACAGAATTGCCAGTTTAGCCCATCCTACAGCAGTTTGGTGGTTTATGCCACGGTAGCAGAATGCATCAAATATTAAAGCACTGCTGTCAGGCTTAATGTTCTGAAGTGATCTGGTTTAGCATGTCTAATATAGGAATGCTGTCTCAGATGACAAGGAGAATTATGCCAACTCTACCCTACTAGCAGATGTGTTAATGCATACTGTGTTCAATGATGATTTTAAAAGACAGCTAAACTCTGCACCAGTGCAAGATCACAGTCTTATGAAGCCAGCAAGAGAGAGAGAACCAGTGAAGATATTTGGTAACAGGATTAATCTACAGTAGTTAAATCAATTACCCAATCATGAAGACTGCATACATGTGCCAGTGTTCGCAGCAGGTGCATCTCTAAGGCTGGAGCCACACGAAGACGATAACGCAAACGGACCGCAATCGTTATCAAAAAAGTATTCCGTCCACACGCAACAGGCACCAGAAACGTGTCCGTTCACACAAGACCTCTCAAAAGCGCTGGAGACGCTTTAGTACATATGCCAGGCCTGTAAGTGGCGCTGTAGTCCTGCCACAAAAGCAGCGAAGAAGACTTCCCGCTAGGGGTGTAACGGTTCACAAACATTTCGGTTCGGTACGTACCTCGGTTTTTAGGTCACGGTTCGGTACGTTTTCGGTACAGCAGAAACAATTATCACAAAACATAAAATATTTATTATTATAAATATTATTTATTATTAAACTGTGAATAATGTATTCACTCAAATAAATACAAATATAATAAAATAAACATTAAGGTGCAGCATTTCGATGTACTGAAATAATCTGTATTTGAACTGTACTGTACTAGTACTAGAGATGATCCGATCACGTGATCGGGGATCGGAGCCGATCACGTGATTTTCAAAAGATCGGAATCGGGAGAAAAAAATCCGGGATCGGGATTTTTAAATTTTTTTTTAAATATTACAAAACAAAAATGACCATGTTCAAGTCTTAAAGTCATCCTGAGGCCTTAGTTTTGGTTTCAAATTACACAACATCATGTATGTGTTGCTTCTTTGGGGCTTGTTTTCATAAGACGGTGGTTGCTTATTTCTCTGCCAATCTGGCAATAGAGTGGGCAGGGCGCCAGTGTCTAATTGTAGGGGCAGTAAGCGCTAACGAGTACTGAAAGCTTTATGTTTTTTTGATCCAATGCTGCACAACTGAACTGATCCAATGCTGCTGTGAAAAAAAGAAGCTATATCCATGTTGGATAGAATATCCAATTTAAATTAAAAAAATAACCTTAAGGGACAACTTGAATGCTTTTTTTTTTTTTTTTCTTCCTCTTAATGCATTGCATAAAGATCGGATCGGGAAAGATCGGTACCGGCAAATAGTCAAATTCAAATGATCGGAATCGGATCGGGAGCAAAAAAAGGTGATCGGGACATCCCTAACTAGTACCTAAGCAGCCAGTTTGACATTATGACTTGCTTGTCATTGTATCTTCATGTTCTTTTAAAGGAAAATGAACTTGTCCACATTGCTTGCTGAAAGGGCAGATCTGCTGGCACTAACAGTGTCTCCTGCTGTGGAGAACACCCTCTCGCTAGGGACAGAGGCAGCAGATACAGCCAGGTAGCGCTTTGCTAACATGGCAACATAAGGATATTTGGCGTTTGTAATAGCTTTGGCTCGGTCTGAACTGTTTGCGAGAGGTGGATGCTTAAATGCTAGTGGGAGTTGGGTTTGCACTTCAGTCTTTTTTCTTTTGGTACCGGTGATATCCATGTTCGGGTGATGCCTTTTCAAATTAGTGTGCAAGTTTGATGTATTGCCAGCCGCGTAATCAATTTTAGTTGAACAATGCCGACAAACAGCTTTGGTTCGGTCCACCTGTCTTTGCCCGTCATCCTTGTACGTAACTGCGAAACCAAAATGTTCCCAAACCGGAGACTTCAATGATGCTGGAGGATTTTCGAGCTCAACTTTATCTGCGTTCGCCATTTCGACAGTTCCTCAAATCTCGGCTGGTTCAAGTAAAGTACTGCTCTCGTATGATACTCTCGGACCGAGTGATCCCTACGG
>NW_011369101.1:255019-277130 GCF_000735185.1 Notothenia coriiceps | reverse complement strand
GGTGATTGGATCAATCTGTCTATCACCTTCTATCATGGGCCACTTCTGATTGGTTAACAATGGCTGGTACATGTGGAGCACATCACTTCTGATTGGTGTGGATGACTGACACACAAGAAGAACAAACAAAAGTAAATACAAATCGCAGGCTTTGCGATTTGATAATCGCATCATTTCAAATTGCGATTTAAAATCGATTAATCGTTCAGCCCTATTGTCGCTAACATTTTATATCTTGTCAGTCTCTTTCAAACTATCAAACTACATTTGTTGATTGTTTTAACGTATTGTTTTTTAAGATGCCCACCGAGGGAAATCTGCTGTGTCTGTCAAAGGAGTGTGGTTGTTTTGAGGAGAGAATTGTTGTTGTGTACTTTTTATATTAATTGTCCGAATACATTACATCACATGTTACTTGTTAGACACTTTTATCCGAAGCAACTTACATACTCAATACTGTGGACAATCCCCACAGGAGCAATTTGGGGTGAAGTGTCTCAGGGACACAACGACATGCTGACTGCAGTGTGACCCCCTGATCCGAACACCAACGCACTAGTCCACTGCGCCACACGCCTCCGTACATGTTGATACATGCACTTCAATGTGCACCATACAGTAGCATTGAACCAGCAATGAGAGAGAAAATGAAGTCATGCAGGAGGAACTGGTGATTGATGCATTTTTATTTGGATATGCAAACTGTATGCTAATCAAGTTAACCATTGCAGTGATGCGAAGGGACATTCAAACCACCAGCCTTCAACTGGGTCCAGATGCATCCAAATCCCTGTTGTTTTTTAAATTGATTTTATATTGGTTTCATTTCGCGCCACATACCATTGAGCTGGGAAATGGGCTGAAAAAGGCATAACCACTGCGTGTGATGTTTCTATCACTGCTCTTTAGGGATGTGATATTGCATACTGGTTTTAACCTTTGCACTTAAGACAAAAGCCAGATGTTAGTGGGTGATTTTATGTCCAGTGGGAAAGGGGTTTGAGTGAGTGAAACAGATTATGCATATTAAATCTAGATCCCTGTGAGTGGGGTAGTAACTGTTTCTGTGTTTACCCTCCTAAATAATCCCCTGACCTCATCATCAGCTTTTTATTCTCCTTTGTGTTGTTTCCTTGATAATTGCCAAAAGGAAACTTTATAATGAATTCCGAATTGTGGAACATTGCGTCATCATGCTGAGGTTTATTCATGCCCATGTGCTCACTTTATTAACCTATAACTTACTTGGCCAAATTATCAGGTTTTGTTGTTGGAAATCCAGCTGCTAACTAAATTATTCTCAATCCCATTTTTAGAGAAAGGAAAGAAAGCAGTAAACTGAATCCAGATTTCAAAACTACTTAGCAGGTCCTTACATTTTTTTTTTAAATGTGGTAAACGAACGTAATGCTTCCTTGCCAAGGGAAGATCCAGCCGTCCCATACTTGTGTGTTAAATATAATATATCTACAGCCATAGGGAAGTCATGGTAAAAAAAACTCACTATTTCTTTAAATGGTGAATTCCCGTTATCAGAATGATCATTAAAATTATCCTTTTTGTTTAATATTGTTTTTCACCTAAAATAGTGTTCACTTTAGCAAATTGATGTGAATTCTATGTGTGGTGCATTTACATATTTACAACATTTTCCATGGCAAGTTAAGAGTTTTAAGCACATTTTGACAATTATTTGGATAATATTATTAATCACAATTATTATCGTCAGGACAATCTTGATATTACTTTGTATTTTTTTCTCCCGTTCCTACTGGAGGCGGATAGCTTAGCGTAAATACTGGAAGCTTCCCAAGAAATATTCCTGGAGAAAAATTCGCTTAATTTTACACTTTTGTTTTTGTACAAATTAAAATGATAGAGATTTATATTTGTTTAACTCCTTGACGGCGCATAGCCATCTTCCTCATGTTTTGCCTTATGCTAAGCTAGGCTAATCAGCTCCTAGTCATATTGAGATGACAGCCTTGATCTTCTCATTAAACTTTTGTCAAGAAAATGACACGTCTTGTTCCCAAAATATCTAATTATTCCCTTAAAACATATGCTCTCTCAGTAATTAGCCAAACCAACTCAGTCTTTTTCCAGGAAAAGCACCACTTGAAAACATGGCAACTGGTATCAATCAAAGTGAGGAAACTTTTGAGCAAGAACGCATGAAAACCGACAAGCTATTTCAGGGAAACATGTCTGTTTGTAAATGCATTTCAGAGCAACACAATCACTGTGACTGAAATGGACTAAATGAGACAAATGAGCTCAAACGTAATGAGAAGAAGAGACAGAAACAGAGACGGGTGGTAGTGTCGTGATGCAGCAAACACAGCTGGCCCCCTGATGCTCTCAACACAAACTGACCCTCAGAGAGAACCACTCTGATGTGTGTGTGTGCATGTGTGGGACCATTTGTATACAGCATTCAGCAGCTCGGAGCGTGAACATTTACTCATGATCCCTTCAGATCCTCACTCTGTCACAACGCATGCTCTGCTCAGGCTTTCTAGACTCAACCCCCCCTCTTCCTCTTTTTTGGTTTGTGTAAAACTCCTGGGTGGTCCATTGATACGCGGCTTTAATAGGCCTCGCAGCATATGCGTGTGTTACAGCAATAGAGGTTTGACCCTAAACAAATGTGTCACAGACAGTCGCGGAGGGAACAACAGGATCTGTTTGTGTTGATAGAGACGTCAGCTTCCCTTAAGGAGAATAAAAGACAGAGGTGGGAGAAGTACTCATATCTTGTACTTGAGTAACTGAGATCAGAGTGTAGGAATACTCTGCATTCAAAATGTTACTCAAGTAAAAGTACAAAAGTACGCGCATACAAATATACTTAAAGTACCAAAAGTTAAAGTTCTCATTATGCAGATATTTCCATTTCAGAATCATATATATAATATGTTGTCATTGTAATCATTAATGTGATTTATGAAGCAGGTAAAGGTCAAACACATTTTGAATATTTGTGTGAATTTACTCCAGGTGTCACTTAAGTCTTATTTAAGTGACTGCAAAAACATATCCATATCCATAGCGACCCGGGCAGGAAGCTCCGGAGGGATGGACGAAAGGTGGAAGGAATGCTGATGGGCAGGTAGGTTAAGAGGACGTTCCAAGTGTCTTAGCATCTGTTGCACAAGCCTCTTCTAATCACAGTTCAGCAGCAGCAGAGCGAGCTGGACGTCCTGTTCTCCCATTTGCCCAAAGAACACCTGCTTTATTGGACTTTCTCACTCATAAACGTTTTTTGTGTGGCTTTTCCGACTTCACACACACCGACAGCACAAGGACACACTGCTACTTGAACAAGCTAACGTTAGCTAACGTACAAGTGCATGTACAGATGCTTGGTGGTGTGACTCTGAGTCCCTCACAGTCTTTCAATCCCGCCTCAAAACACATCTTTTCAAATCTGTCTACCCTTAAGCCCCCCCCCCCTCCCCCCGCTCTTACTCCAACTTCTCTTTGACTGCCTTTTTTTGTTTATCTTATTTACTATCTTTATTGTTGCCTGTCCTTGTTTTGTATACCCTCCTCCATACTGTAAAGAGGTCTTTGAGTTGTGAAAAGCCACTATATATAAAATGCTATTCATATATTATATTACTGCAGCTCGGCCCTGATTAGTAAATTATTACTAAGTAGAGAATTACAATGATCTAAAAATTATAACATAATTCAAAGCAGGCGGCCTTCAGGAAATCGTATATGCTTGCGAATTATTTGGATTTTGTTTGACGTCCTGTTTCTTCCTTTTTGCCCAAAGAACACCCGTCTTTACTCGGACTCACTCATAAAAGGTTTTTTTTGTGCTTTTCCATCTCGCACACATCAGCCCCGACAGTGCAAGGACACACACTTCTACTTGAACCCAAGTCTAACCTTAGCTAACGTACAAGCTGCAATGTACAGATGCTTGGTGGTGGTACTGCACCTCCCAGGCTGATTCCATAAGAATGATTAATTATAAGTGGAATACATGAGCTCTTAAAATGATAAATTGCCAACGAGATTGAGGAAATTGTCAGAGGTTCAAAATAGTAGTTGCGACCCATTTTTGACGTCCTGTTCTTCGATTTGCCCAAAGACCAACCAACTTACGGATCTTCTCACTCATAAAACGCTTTTTTTGTGGCTTCATTCTCCACAGCACTGACAAGCACAGGACAACACACTTCTAATTGTACAGGACGCTAACGTAGAGCTAACGTACACAAACATACAAGTGTGCCAGCGGTGAGTTATTGGGCGCTCCCCAGAGCTGATTATAAATTATTAGCTTAGTGGAATTACATGACTCTAAAAATTACAACCCATAGTTCAACAGCTGAAGAAATCATATAATGTTTTCATTATTGGATTATTAACCCGTAGCGAGTTCCCATTGCAAGAACACTACTTTACTGGACTTTTCTCCACCTCATAAAAAGTTTTTGTGGCCCTTTTCGACTCACCAACAAGGGCAACCACGTTCACTTGTACACAGCTATACTTAGCTACACGTACAAAAACTACAAGTGTGCGCAGCGGTGAGACTTAGTATGCGTCCAGGCCTGATTAATATATGATTAGCTTAGTGAATACAGACTTAAGAATGACCACTATAGGTTCCAACAGCTGAAGGAATCATATAATGTTCAATTATTTGGATTCTTTTGAACGTACAGTGTCTCTGCATTTGCCCAGAGAGCAGCACCTACCCTTTACTGGACTTTCTCAACCATAAAACTTCTTTTTTTGTGCCTTTTCCGACTCCAACCACAAGGACACACTTTCTACTTGTACCAAGCTAAACGTTAGTTAACGTACAAAAACATACAAGTGGAATGACAGATGCTTGGCGTGAGTTATTGCGCTCAGCGCCTGGATAAAACTATTAGCTTAGCGGTAGTGAATTTCATGACTCAACAGCTTGAAGGATAATCAATATATTGTTCAGCTTCTTGGTTCCCCCCTTGATATCAGATTCACCGCGGCAGTGCCGCTGTTCTGCGACGCTTATGAGTAAACAGTTTATATCTGCGCGAAAGAGATGGAGAGCGTGTTTGTAAGAGAAGCTCCACCGATCCAGAGGAGGAAATTGGCCAATCTAGTCGGCCCATTATGTAATGGTGATGTTTTAGAACTGAATGTTACGTAATTGAGGATCTTCAGGTTTATTTTGGGTGGCAAACGCTCCCCTGAGAGGTTCCAAATGACTGGCAGTTTTAAAATTAGTTTTATCTGTTTCCAAGGAAGTTCTCCTTTCCATGCGTTCGACGCCCGCCAGAAGATACAACTTGAAGAAAAGAATCATATAAGTAAATCAAGGTTTCATAGGACGCCCAACATTTAAAGTGCTACTCACTCACTGGGCTTAGATAAACCAGCTCTTTATTAGGTATAGTAAGTGGCTTTGTTAGTAATGCTATCGCTCCGAAGTGGAGTCAAAGAGATGAGGTTTCAGTCTGCGCGCGAAACTGTTAAGCTTTCTGGCTGTCCTGAGTCAATGGGGAGCCCCCCCTCATTCACCATTTTGGAGCCAGGATACGCCAAACCCAACGTGTTTTTGCGCTGATGGAACTGACAAGATAAGCATTAACACATAACATTAAATGGAAAGACTTTGCACTTTTTAGCGGACGATCAGCCCTGGTCAATATTAAGTGTTATACTACAAATAAGGATGTATATAGAATATGTTAGCAGTCCTTCCCCCAAGCAGAGTGGATTACTCTGAATACTTACTGCATCCCTCATATTGCTGGATAAGTTACATTACAAAGCAAAATGATAAATTGAACACATTGTAATGAATACCACGTAAGTACAATGTAAAGCTTCAGCGGTGCAGCAGGGTGGCGTCGATGTGTTTAGGTTAGCACATTAAGGTACAACTGAAAACATATGTTGGTTTGTTCATGTTAAGCATTGGACCAAACCACTACAATGGCCACTCAGAGTTGAATTTGGGTTTTCCTTTTTTTTTTTTTTCTTTTTACAAATAGCACAACACAACTACAGAACAGACACGCTTCAAGGCAGCATCGTTGAGCACGCGCGCGAGTGACTTTTTCTCAACCGAGAAATCCCACGATGATGGTTCTTAGCAATGCTTTGTTATGTATCAAGGTCATCAATAAGAAGGCCTATCATGGCTGTTTGGGTTTTCACTTTTTCTGCAGTGTGTTCTATAGATTTAGTGCATGTAAACTCGTCGTGCANAGATTGATCCAATCACCTGCCAGGTGCTTTTGAAAGTGCCTGCCCTTTCCGATGGTTTGTTTCACCAAACCTTCTAGGAAAGCTCCACTGGAAGCCATTTGGAAAGGGCAGGCACTTTCAAAAGCACCTGGCAGGTGATTGGATCAATCTGTCTATCACCTTCTATCATGGGCCACTTCTGATTGGTTAACAATGGCTGGTACATGTGGAGCACAGCACTTCTGATTGGTTGACAATGGCCTTTACATGTGGAGCACAGCACTTCTGATTGGTGTGGATGACTGACACACAAGAAGAACNAATATTGCATTCGATTTGCGATATTTGTTTTTAAGCGACCCAACGGAAGTTTATTGTAAAATGCGGCCATATCTCCGGCTAGGAAGGTCCACGTTGATGCGACCTTCCTAGCCGGAGATATGGCCGCATTTTACAATAAACTTCCGTTGGGTCGCTTAAAAACAAATATCGCAAATCGAATGCAATATTTGTCCAAAAAAATCGTAATTCGATTTTTTTCCCAAAATCGTGCAGCCCTAAGCGACAACAGTAATATTTTGATCTTTTCTGAGCCCTGCTGGTACGGCAGAGAATCCAATGCTAAAAAAATAATAATTCGGCTGACTTTTATATTTGATCCAATCGGTAGAGAGCGGTAGTGAACTACAAAACTTGATGTCGTTTTGCATAACGGTTCACAGCTGATATAATGGGACTTATTTTCTTTGCATTAAAGAATGCAAACACTGAGTTGAGAGTATAGTCAGGGGTTTGAGGTGAAAAAAAGGTTTAGCAAGATATGCATCATGGCAGGTCGCTTGTGTCAGACAATGAATAACTACTACTTCAACAACTTCCCACATTGGGATCAATAAAGTAAATCTTATCTTACTTTACTACCACTGCTACTTTACAGCGGCGGCTGCTGTTAGCAAGCAGTAGGCTAAACATTGGTGGTCAAGCGGTGTGAGCGACCACTCCACTGAAATATAGTGGCATACAATTAACCACGTCACTCTGGAGAAGTGTATAAAGTTGACAAAGTCCTTCTTCCTTCAATCTGGTTTCCGAAGAGTTAGAGCAGGGGTGTCCAAACGTTTTTCACCGAGGGCCACGTACAGAAAAATATACGAAGGGCTGGGCCGCTCACTAGAGGTATATTGCCTCATAAGTTCAGTTGTAAGTTAGCAATCAAATGAAGGGAAGTTATGCTTGTGAGTGTTGGCAGCTCATTCCTTAAAACAGAAGCCTCAGATTGATTACAATAAGAGGAAATAGGAAGGGTGTATTTCAAGCTTGTTATGGAAATAAGTCATTGGGCTTTTTTCTTATCAACTAAGATATGTTAGAAAATGTTTCCAACTTTAATGGACTGGATTTAGTGAAAAGTGGTTTTATTAACACATGAATACTACTGTGTAATATATGTTTACATTTATATTTAAGAAGTACAATATAAGACAAGCTCAAGTTTCATTTGTGGGCCGTATTCCATTCTACTTTTAGAATTTGCTGAGAGCCGATTCAAAATGGTCCGCGGGCCGTAGTTTTAGACACCAACATGAGAGCAACATGAGCACAGCTCCGACGCACGCTGCCTTTGGTGCTGGCCGCTCTGAGAATTGCAAATGTAAACGAGACGTCATGACGTTGCTCCTACACCGCTCTGATCAGTGGAAACGCAAACTGGTTCTTACGTGGTTTTGCAAAGTTGAATCAACTGCGAACTAAGCCAGCCCCAGCACAGAAACAGAACTCATTTCAGTTGAAAAGGTGTGTCGAAATGGTACTGAGGGAAATTAAAGAGATCTTGGAGTCAAATGTATTACATGAACCACAAAGGTTGATTTTAGGGAATGTACCTTCAAGGGGAATTGGAAAAGAAAAGATATATGCTCGGAGCTCTGGTATTAATAGCCCATAAAATGATGACTATAAACTGGCTTAAACCTCACCTCAGCTTGTAAACTGTTTGAGAAATGTAACAGCGAAACTACAACTCAAGATGGAAGTGTATTTAGAGAAATGGTCACCTGCTGTAAGGTATTTGGCAAAGTCAATATATTGTAAGCCTCTAATTAGACTCTATATATTTTTTATATTTCTTATGCTTTGATGATAATTACTATTGTATATTGTACTTTTTGATTCTATTATATATATATTTGTATATAACAGTATGATATTGTATAATATGTACCATGTTGTGTGAGACTCACTGTCAAAGAACTTGTTCTAATAAAAGTGAAAAGGTGTGTCTCTCACTCCAGAAGTCCCTCACACTCAGTCTCCAACATGTGTTTGCTCGGCATTGACAAGTGCGATCCTGCTCAGCTGGGCTGTGGCTGCTTGTCACCCAGTGGAGGGGCTCCCACTCGGGGCCCTTTGAAGTGTGAGGGCCCCCCACATGGACGGAGCAGTACTGTAGGTGCAGAGCAGACAGACAGAGGCCTGGGGGAGGGGGGGTTTCAGGATGAAAGGCAGTGCTGTGGCAGCCCAGCTGTTTGCTCTGCCAGCCCAACACCAAGCAAAGACACAGGATCTGTTAGAGTCAATATTTGTTGCTGTGAGTGTCTGGACGGTAGACCCGGTGAACTCTTCAGAAACCGCTAAGCTGCGAGCTCCCCATATTTGTGGTTCTTTGAATTCCTGCCTCTCCAAAGCTGTCAAAAAAAACACTTCTTAAATGGATCCTTAATTCAAAGTAAACTTGGCCATCAATTCCCCGAGACTTCCTGTAATGGAAGTGCAGAGAGCCGAGATGTGACTGTGGAGGTGTGTGGTCTCCTGGAGGAAGTGTGTGTGTGTGTGTGTGTGTGTGTGTGTGTGTGTGTGTGTGTGTGTGTGTGTGTGTGTGTGTGTGTGTGTGTGTGTGTGTGTGTGTGTGTGTTCAGCATCTGGTGCTCGTTGAAAGCTGGTGGTTTGAATGTGCTCTGCGTAGTTTTAAAAGCCGCATCAATGTACTGTATGACTTGATTAGCATGCTTTACTTCAGTTTGAGTCTTCCAGTAAAATAAAGACTCCACATGTGGGCTCGGATACAGCAGAGCTACCCAACAGACGACAAATGTCACTGCACATTTTCTTGTGTGTTGATGTCGGGAAAATCTGTTTTTTTCATTTCAAACATGAGATGGTCAGTGTCAGAAGCATTTTTGTTGGAAGAATTATTTTGGGTTTAGGCTACATGGTTCGTAATTAGTACATAAAGAACCAAGAGTCTGACCGTTCCTTTTTTTCTGATGAGTTCGGCCTTTCCAACCGAACTCTCCGAATCTGTCCATCGTCTGTCCAATTATACGTTGGATGGCTGTATTTGTTCTTTTTTCACACCAGTCCCGAAAGACATTTGCCTAAAAGTAAATTCTGTAAAGTCTGTTTGATATCCAGAATATTGGTGGAGGTCTGTGACTTCAGTTTAGGGCCGAGATAATGATTCAAATCTTTTAAATTAAGAATAAGGTTATATTAAGCGGTGTTAAAGGAATACTTCACCCTTAAAATAACCATTTGAGTATCAATTGTTCATCCTGTGCAATCGAGAAAACAATTAACAACAGAAAAACTTTTTCCAATATATATTTATATATTGGAAAAACTATATCCAAACATCCATTTACAGTTTTTCATTAAAAACATATTGTTGTTTTATCAAATCTAACAAAGGATTAGATATAAAATGCGCAAATAAAAGCATAAGAATTGACCTTAAACATTTCTAGTCATACCATCAATGAGTTTCACATCATTTTGCTTGCTCCTGAACAATAATCCAAGTCTCCTTTATCCAGATGTAAGCTCACTAAATCCCCAAAACATTCATTCTTGCAGGGATCATACAATAAAACCCATCCCCCGCCGTTCTCACAGTAACACACGTTGGGTAATTGATATACAAACGGTCATGTTAAGGGTTAGGTGTTACTTTAAGGTTACATTTTGAAATGACATGGTATATAGATGTGTGTATATGTGTGTGTGATCACCCTCATCTAAGGACTAGCCTGAGGAATGCATTCGGCTCTGTCAGCTCTCTGCAGCCCGTCCATCTTCATTATGTCCGTTCCCACATACTGGTCATGTGATTTACAGCTACGGGCCCCAACTCCGGTGATGTAGGGCAAATTCCTGACCGGGATCAGTCAAGTTTCATACACACCGCAGGGGTCAGGAGCCAAGGAGAGAGGAGGGATGGAGCAAAGGGAGGAGGAGATAAGAAGCTGGAAACAAAGGAAAGGAAAGGAAATTTAAACATCATGCATGATTGGATTTGGTGCTAGGAGGATCTATCTTAAAGGTCTCCTATTATACTGTTTTTCATCAGTATATTACAGGTCTCAGATATATACAGAACATGTCTCTGATTGGCTCCAAACACCAAACAGATCATTGCAGCATTACCCATAATCCCCTCTGTTTCAGCTCTGTTTCAAAAGTGCTGATTCTCTGTCTGTTACTTTAGATGAAAATAAAGAGCCCCTCCCCACGCCCCTCTGAGAGATATTTGGTTACAAAGAACACAATGGTGCTCTAGGAGGAGATTCAGGTGATAAGGGGAGGGGGTTACCTTGGTTGGTGATTGGCTAATGGTTACACAAGCCAACACATCGTTATGACATCATAAAGTGGCCAAAATCTGATCAGCTAATTTTCAGACAAAAAGAGAGAGAATCTTTGTTCCTGAAACTTTCAGATTCTCTTTCCACAGAGGGGACACATGTTGATGTAGAGGAGACATGAACAAGTGGATTTTGCATAATAGGTGACCTTTAATGAAGAACTGACGGACAATGTTACGACAACAATTAAGGACTTTATATTAACAGCATGAGACAGATCAAGAGAAAACCCAAACACACATTGGAGTCATTTCCAAGTCCAGGATTTTCTCTGAGAGGTGCGAGGTTTAACAATGTTTAAAATCTCCAAACTCTTGTTGACATTAGACCTCAGCAGAGATTCACAGACCGCTTCATAGAAAACACCCACTTGAGCACCTCCGCTGTATGTATCTGGTGGTTAGATTGAAATGTAACATATGACATTCATGTATGCACTTTGGCTTACATCCTAGATTTGCTGCGGCACATTTTCTCGAAGCCAAACCCCATTTAAAATAAAGATTTGCAGAGTTTTACAGATAACACATGTAGCTAGTTTTAATACTAATCAGATGGTTGATCATACAAATAGATTAAGAGCACAATACTTTCTTTTCTTTTGCCGCAAGGGGGCCCCCAATCTAAGAAATAACAAAAGATGGAGTTTTGTGGCGTGTGGGATCATGGGAGTGTTTGTTTTCACCACCATTGCCGTTATTGCATTCAGCTTGTCCACAGAGGTCTCCTTTTCACGAAAACAAACAAACTCTAGATTAAAAAATATACAAATCAAGCAAGTTCACAGAAAAAACAGTGTTTCTCCAGCCCGGTCTGGAGGACATAGGATAATAACTTATGATTTAAACTATATGATCCGAATCACGTGAGTTCTCGTCCTCTGCAAAAACAAGTGGACCTGGTGATAAGAATCAATAAAAATAACTTAATAAAGCCAGTTTGCATTTAAATGAGTTTTTCGCGCTGTTCGGCTGATGCTAACCTTTATTTGATTAAAATGTGTAGTTCAAAATAATAAAATTCTATAAAGAGTAACAATGAGGCAAGCTAACCCGGAAGTTAGCATTGCAAAATCCAATGAGATTTGTTCATTGGAAATCGGTTTATTGCAATAAATCAACTCTGTGGCAAACACATGTTGTACTTACCACGTTTTGTTCAGCAGGATTTCTCCGTAAATTGTGTTATTTTTTAAGTGTAAATGACGTAAAAAGCTAACGCTAGGCTATAAAGGAAATACAGCACGGTCACATGACTTCATGTCAACACTGCTAAACTAAAGGCGGACTTGTGTCGGCGTGATGTCATTTAGACATTCACCAGTGGAGTAATTCCTGACGTATTTTACTGTATGTTGTAGAACAAAAAGGGAAAATCTCTTAGGATTGTTTAAATCACAGACCTTATTTCCGGCTTCTAACCAAAACACTTTAAAGAAACGATTGAAATCGAGACAAGGGAACTGGAAATGGTAAAATGCTAAGTTATTTCTGGGTGTTAGGACTTGTTTCTGCACCATTTGTCTATGTTGAACAAGATGGGAAGTATTTTGAATCATGTCTGCAATCAACAACATGTTTTATATATGGGTCTAGTTGTTTTCAATCATATGAATGCAGTAATGTTACATTTTACAGCTTTGCCACGATTCTTTAGCATGTTTAGGAAAAACAATGCATATTTCCGTAGCAGCACTTTCCTTTATGAAAACAATGTAAGAGGTTTTTAACTGCTGAAACACATTCCTCGCTGTCATGGCTGATGTTAGATAACAAGGGAAGGACCATTCCTATCATTGTGAGGGGTCAGCGCAGCTCATTGTGAAAATAACACGCTCATTACCAACGTGAACAAAGGCAGGGTGTTTAACACGTGAGATGATGTAGAAGACATGACTTAAACCACTTCAAAAAGACTTGACTTAAACCACTTCAAAACCAAAAGGGGTAGTGGAAAAAGGAATAAAAGAAGCAGCTGGTGATAAGGGATGTGATGAAGACTGTAATTATAGTAAGATAATATTATTTACGACTAAAACAATTCTAGAAACAGCAGTGATTATGCCTCAACAATTTTCCATTCGGCCTTCAAAATATGCTCCCCTAAACACCCGTCCATCTTCCTCAACACCCTGAGACAGGAAGTCAGCCAAATGTGATGCAGTTGGACCTCAATGGTGGTATGATAATGATAATCATTACTGAAATAAAGATGAAAGATGTGCTGCTGTGAGTAATTCAATGATGTCACTGCAAGACAATGAGAAGTGGAGGCGGGGAGCGGCAGCTGTGCGCGTCCCGACCTGAGAAACTAAAGGAAAAGGGCAGCTGGGACGAAGGTGGACTCACGAGACAAGAGTTTATTAAAGGAGGTGTTGTCTAGGACATTTGTACAGACACTAATGTAATTATAGATCCTGTTCAAAGACAGAATGATTGGGTAAAGAGAGGTAAAGGTTGCCGGAAGCGCAAGGGGAGATTTTCTCTTGATGAGGGCACATTTTATTACATTTCATTTAGCTGACGCTTTTATCCAAAGTGACTTTCCAGTAGTGCATTCAATGAAGAAAGAAACTCAAAAGCAAGGTACATTTCTTATCTATAAGCCCAACCAGGTGAAGTGCTACTGCATTAGCCACATCCTTTGTAAGTGCTACGTAGAGGAGAGTTGTAGTATTTTTAAACTGAAACAAAATGAAGCTCATCTACGAGTCACAGCTCAAATAAAAAATGTGTTCAGATGCAACATAGCAAGCAGTGATGTTTTCAATTTGAATAATAGTCTCCAGAGTTGGCCTGCCCTAAACAATATGAACAACACCCAAGTGCACAAGGATTATCTTAGGATACGCTGGCAATGTATTCTATATGGATCATATTATCATCCCATGAGAAGACCAAATCCAACAGTGAACTCATCCGGCAAACAAGTATGTATGTCATCTGCAGCCAAAGCCTCAGATTCAACTGTCCCATACAACTGTTGTCCAAGAAATATTCTAAACACATCAATGACTTGGCACTGGGGGACATTTTCCAACATTAAGATAAACATGGAAATGGTGGATTGTTTTCAGTCAATGGCACTTGAACAAAAATGCACACTGTATTATTCAACACCTGAAATTGACACAATTGAATCCAGCGTGAGCATTGTTTACCGAAAGCTACCCTGGTGTTTTGGGAGTTATGAGCTCTTTTTTAGATGTGAAATTAGATAGCTGTGATTAAAGATGTCTTCAGGAGGAATGCCAAAAACAGGGTAGGGTAGGCAGGAATAAATACGAGATGCATTATATTTTGGGGGACATTTTTGAATATCTCAAAAGCCTGCTGTTGATGTTATCTTGAGTTGTTTTGAACAAAGAATTGCATGAATAATTGAATCTTAAAATAAACTAAATATATATGAAAAACTCCTAAAACTAGCAGAAAAGTGCCGAGGAATGCAGGACACAGTAATGTGAATACCTGCGACCTTTGACCCCGAACAAAAGTAACTGAGCAGCAGCTGGACATAATAGCGGGTCATTACTCAGGTGTACCACTAGCTGGGAGAAGAGGTGATGGCTGATGGCAATGATTTAACGTCTCAGCTTCACCTGGTTTCTCTTTTCCAGACGTTTCAGAGCTGCTGGGTGGAAGACACAGGTAACTCGCAAAGGTGAGAGTCCTCTGTTATCTCCTCACGGTCGTTCAAACAGTTCCCAAATATTCAAAAAGACAAACCTGGGTCAAGCTGTATTCATTTGAGCCCGCATTGTTCCTGGCTGGGAGTCTTTAAAGGGGCCTCTGCTCATTTTCAGGTTCATATCAGTATGTAGTGTCTCTACTTTAAAGAGTCCTCTCCTGCTGATGTTCAGGTGTATATCAGTATGTAGTGTCTCTACTTTAAAGAGTCCTCTCCTGCTGATGTTCAGGTGTATATCAGTATGTAGTGTCTCTACTTTAAAGAGTCCTCTCCTGCTGATGTTCAGGTGTATATCAGTATGTAGTGTCTCTACTNTGAACCCCGGTCTGATGATTGACAGGTCACAGGACAATGGGGGCTGTCTACCCTAACCCACAATTTAAAGTAAGTCACACAGACTATCTCCTCTTTGCTCTTCTCTCTGTGAGGAGCAGCAAGTTCAGCTTCAGAACAAAGTGAAAAACAAACAATGGCATAAAATATTATTAATATGTCGGGTAGTGATAGATTTATTTATTTTCTTCTCAGAGTGTACCAGAATGCGTAGTTTATCTTAGTATTTCTAAAAATCTCCTTGGGGAGAATCCTCCCAGACCCCCTTCTGGGGTTGGGTTTCCAGCATGTGTGCCTTTTTATACAGTTCAGCTTTGATTCCATCATCTATAATATTGTATGCTGAAAAGTGTATATTACAGCACGATTTTTTGTTGAATAGATTTGAGTGGTTCAAAATGTTGGGTCGCGATTTATTGACCAAATAAAAAGTGGGTAACGGGGCCTGACCACCAGTTGAGAACCACTGATCTAGAGGATGGCTCTCACAGTCTCACGTAGATGCAGCATAGGAGGCAGCTAGCAGCTAATTGTGCTTAAATGGCAAACAATGGCAACACTGCTGACGGAGCTAATAGTGCTAACCTGAGGGGGAACCAAAGGGTGGACAATGGACATTATAGGCTCATGTGATTCCTTTGGTCCGGGTGATTTATCAGCGGTAACTGCCGTGTGAGCACAGTGCAAAGCTGCTGCCATAAGCTAGCTAGTGGGGATCACACATGTGGCCATAATGGCTAGTGAATAGAACACACAAAAACTATGCAGCAACCATTCTTTTTGTTTTGTTTGTCATGGCGAGAAAGTGACTATTTACAAAAAGCATTTGTAGTTCATTTTGGCATGTTCTTCATTCAGATGTCACATTCATTTTGTTCATTTCAATGGCACAGCATTAGCACAACTGTCTATTGAGTAATTATTGATCAGAGGTCATGAATACCTTAGGCAGTGTGGATTTCCTTTGGGAGGACATTAATCCTTCACAATGATACCTCTCTCCACTGTTGCTCAGCTGCTCAGAACCATTTAGATCAGAGTAGTAACCTACATTTAAAGTGCATTCACGTTATTTGGCATGTCGGGAGCAGTTTATTCAAATTTGGAGTATTCATACCTTTCATTTGGTTGAGAACAACACCTCAACACAGCTGGCAACAAATAAGTGTTGTTTTATTTGTTATTGTAACTGACAGGTTAAAAAAAAAAGCAACCTAATTTATTTTTGCTTAGGACAGATGTTGACAGTATACAGCAGTGGTTCTCAAACTTTTTTCAATAATGTACCCCCTTTGAAAAAAAAATTCAGCCAAGTACAGCGCAAAAACAATTGTTAGGGACAAAATGCCTATCTAAAGAGGTACAGTACAGAGCTGCACCATCAGTGTCTGATTTATTAAAACAACAACATTGTAACTGAGAAACACTTAAATGCTACATTTCAAATGTTTACAATCCATCACTAAATTCATGGCAAACCAATTTTAACATCATGCAATAACACTGAGACGACATTAGTTGCATTGAACTGATCTTTTTAATAAGTTGTACTTAAAATGTAGTGAGAAACATGGGCTTGTGCTTCACTGAGGATCTTTGTCATTCTCAGTGACAGGGAGGCAAACTGCAGTTATTACACTTCGAGTTTTGAAATATGTGTGACTCTGTTAATATAAATCCCACACTGCTCAAACGTCCTTACTTTTCCTAAAATTAGTATATCTATTTATTTTGGGGCGTGGGGAATGAAGAGAAAAAGATATATGAGCATTTTATGAGCATGGGATTTTGACCCCTCATATAAACATAATGCATAATGCTATACTTTACACGTCGTTGCCAAGCAACGCTTATTGTTTAGGTTCTTTGATAAGCAGGCAGTCATATAATTAACTAGAACTAGCTAGATTTGGAAATAAACGCGAGTGAAGTCTAACCGGACGCGAGAGAGAGATCAGATCAGCTGCTGCTGACGGACAACACGCAGCTCTGCATGATCACAGATCCGCCGCTGTGACGGATCGTTGAGTGGAGCCAAATACACTAAGACTTAGACCTAACACACTTAGCTAGTGTATCAACTCTGGAACTAGCTAAACTAGTTATACATAGGCTATATTTATTCTTTACTGTCGGGTCACTCATTACAGGTTCAGCGAGCTGCACGAGACTGACGGGCTGTCAGGAGAGGGAGAGGAAAAGAGAGCACCCCGTGTATTGTTCCCATTTTATTATCCAGAATTACTGTAAACTTTTGAAGAAAGTAGTTCATCTACTATTAGTAGTTTGTTTAAATGCATTACTTATGTTGTATTTTTTCATTAACATAAAAAAAATCTCACGTACCCCCTGCAGTACTCCAACGTACCCCTAGGGGTCCGCGTACCCCCATTTGAGAACCACTGGTATACAGCATATCTTTGAAAAGCATATCTTTGAAAAGTTTAAAGTCTCACAAAATGTATCAAAAGAGAACGTAGTCTTCACTGATTCGCTGAGACACTGACATATTTTTGTGTGCCTATTCTTTATCAAAGTCAGATTCTATGTCTCAGATACAATATCAGACTTGAGCTGGATAGACACAATGTGATTCACATGGAGGAAAAACTACTTTTCACAACATGATTATGCAGCTTGTTACAATAGCTTAGCATAAACAATGGAAACAAGAGCTCACAGCTAGCCTGGCTCTTTCCAATTATCACATATTTCACATGTTCAACCTGTACCAAGGTGTAAAATTACTCCAGATTTAAATGCGGTTTTGTCCCAGGCTATTTATAGGTAAGGCAGAGTATCTGCAACAGATGGAGATGCTGCTAAACCAAGCCCTCAGAATATCCACTAAAGGTCCCATGTCATGCTTCTTTTCGGTTATTATCCATCCCCTTGTGTGTTATGAAGGTTTTTATGCATGTAAACGGTCTGTAAAGTCACAAACCCTCAAAGTACACCATGTAGCGAGTACAACTCTAACACAGAAAATACCTGTCTATGCTGCCCAAACGCCTCGTTGGAGATTTCTCTTTTTCCATTGTACCCTTTGGGGGGGGTGCTAGTGGAGCCTCACAGCGGCGCCGGCGTGCGTTGTCGCTTGCCGGCGGGGGGGACTGAAACTCGACCAACAACCAATCACATGAATCTCCCGCCCCAGACACACAAGCACGCGGTTTGATTGGCTAGAGCAGTGGTTCTCAACTGGTGGGACCCGTTTCGACTGGGTGAAAAATCACACATCCGCGAATTGGGAAAAAATTCAAACTTTTATTTTGAAGGCCCGATTTTCTAACGCTGTGCATGCAGTAGGCGTTGGACTGGAAGTACCGGAGACCATAAACGGCTTTGAAAACTTCTGTCACGTAGGGATCATCTTCTCAATAAAACATCTTTGCTGAGGTTTTTTCGAGTCTTCTGGCCAATCAGAATCAAGATGCTTTTTTAAAAGCATACTTTTGTTCTGTGAAGGGATATAAGGGATATATGCACTGTACTTCACTTTAATTAATATTGTATGCTGAAAAGTGTATATTACAGCACGATTTATTGACCATGTAAAAAGTGGGTCCCGAGGCCTGACCAGTTGAGAACCACTGGGCTAGAGCTTGTACTGGCATATGATTCGATTGGCTGACGCTTCCGTCGAGGCGTCAAAAGTAGAACATTGCTCTACTTTTGCAGCGAGCACCGCGAGAGAAGCTACGCTTTGCTCCCACAATGCAGGTCGGCGAATCGTGACGTCACCCCATTCAAAGTGAATGGGCAGAAGCGTTGAAGCGACAACGCACGCCGCCGTGTGTAAGGGCCGTTACACTGTAGGCACTGTTCGAAATGGGGGGGAGCCAGGGGGAGCTTGGCTCCCCCGAAGAGGGAGGGAGCTCCCCTGAAGGCCGATTTTGAGATAAATAGGGGGAGCCCAAAACAATCGTGCATATTTGTGTCACACAGATTAGAAATGTTGAGTTTCTGTGAATAAAAGTTCTTGAAATAAATAATAGTTATTGTTTATTACAGTTTCTGAATATTTGTTTTATATTTGTGAATATTTCTGGGTGTTGCCATCTGTACGTGGCGGCGCTGCATTCTTTACGCTTACGTTCCTATGGTTATGGTGGTGATGCCGGCGTGGTATTTGAAATGTTCATATTGATATTTTTTTAACTCTGGCTTTGGAATAAAAAATATGGTGAAACGAAAACAGCCAAGCGTCGCAGCTTTTGGATTTACAAGCAAAGAGGCGAAGGAGTCTAAAAATGACAACGTGAACGGAAAACAACTTTTAGTTGGCCGGCTGTAAGCGGCGTTAGGGTCGAGCCTAACAGCTCCACACCGAGAAAGAGGCCTCAACAACGGCCACATCCGCCGGCATAGTGACACCGTCTGTATTAGTAGAAGAGTGTTTTTATAGCAATTGATCGCATCCGCGCTGCTGCGCCAGTCAACAGAGCGTGCGTGTGACATATTTAGTAGCAGGATATGCTCTGAAAAATAGGGCTCCCCGAAAGCAAATGGGTAATTCGAACACTGACAGAGCTCCCTCTATACAAATCAAAACTGTAGACGGTGTGAAAGCACCTATTGTTTTAAATATGTACGTCTCCGAGCACTTCTCGTCACTCCCGCGCTTGACCTGTTTAGATGGCAGTTCGAAAGACTACGCCCAGACTTGTTCGTCTCCCCCCCCCCCCCCGGCCCGCGCGCCACTTTAAACGGTCAATACCCGGTGTCCACGCCTTTTGAGAGAGGTCTCGATTGACTCGGGTTTAGTACCCCTTTCAGAGCCTTTCACCTTGTTATAGGAGCGTGCGGCTTCGTTGTCGCAGCTTGTTGGAGCTGGCAGTATGTTCCACATTCGGTACGAATGACTACGACCTGTCAAACAAGTCACCCACGTGTTATTTGTCGTTGATGTGCTAATTAATTTATTTTACTCGGTTGATTAGCTAGTTGCGAGAGACAGATTATACACAGCGATCGACAACACACCAACGTATCGTGGGGAGCGTGTACAAACCACACGTCTCCGTTTGCCTCCCTGATAAAATAAAAACTTCGTAGTAATAGAATGATTAATTTGATAAATTTAATCTCACACATAAAAAGAAACCTAACGGTGTGACCATTGGGCACCAATATCTTCGATATCGCAGTGAAGTCCGGCAGCGTGCGCAGTACTTACGATTCAACAGCTTGGAGCGAAGCCCGCGGCACGGGGAATCGACACTCCCTTCGGCGGACAGCACTCGATTAACGATTCATACTAATATGTCTTCAAAGGAAATGACTGCGCTCCTTCGTTACATCGAAATCTGTCTTCAAGGAATGACCTGGAATATGACAATAGTTTTCTACGGAGGTTTCGGCTTGTGGAATTGGTGGCAACGGGGGGCGGCTACAGATAGGTACCAGTGAATAATCAACCAAAATCCCTCCCCCCCCGGGGTAACAGCGCGGACGCCTCGCGGGCTTATAACGCGTTGCCGCGGGGGGGTCCCCGCCGCCGCTCAGGCGGTGACACACGTGGCTCAGCGGCACTAGATACCTTCACGTATCAGGCACTGTCCCGAGTCGACCGACCGCCGTCGCACAAAATATCTTCCTTTCAGGAATGCCGTACTTTCCCACAAAATTGGTGGCTGTACTTCCACAATAAAGGGGTCTCCTACGTTCCGCCACGGTTTACAAGGGCAATCAAGTGCCGGGTCCGCTATTACACTTGACATCCCACTCAGACTCACGTGTCCGAATGTCAACGTCGTTGGTGAAACAGTAACTCTCACTGGGGAGTCAACAACTGACCAATTACAGAGTTGATGATTAACAATGACCCTATTCTCTCTATTCCCGAAGCATGCAAAGGATATGGAATTGTGATCGGCCGCTCTCCAAAAACACATATCCGGATGGATTTGGGCAGTTAGGCGATAATCTTACGTTAAATTTGTTGTATCCCACGAGATGTGTGAAAGTCCTTTTTCAGTGCCTGACCTCTGAAGTATAAAATAAACTTTTTTTCAATGAGATATGTGTGTGGTTTTGTGAGTGGTTTAACATGGGCGTAACCGCAGCAAGATCTACAATTTATTTGAGTGATTAATTACTTGGTCAAGTATGCGATAAGACACAGAGAGAGGAAGAAATACTCGCTCTTACAGAATTGTAGTCTAGACAAAAATTTCTACTTAGCTGACAGTCGCCGGTCCAATCGAGACTTAGTGGATACTATTTACGCGGCTGGATTAGCGACCCGGTACGTCGTGTCAGTGACAAGCTTACCCCCTCGGTCCCCTCGAACCGAGGGGGCTTCTCCCTCGACGGACTTCCGACGACACTCTGATTTATCCCCTGGTTTTTGTTAGCACGTATAAACACAGCTGCTGTCTAATCTTTACCACTAAAGAGACATAGTATATGTCAAGAACTTTATTTCTATTATCAATAACAATAATGTCAAGACTGATAAACAAAATATAAACCCTTATAAACAGACCCACAACGGTAGCATGCACCGCCGCGACGTAAGGGACATGAATGCAACGATACCAATACCGCCACTACGGCCGCGCCATAAACTTTACAAAGTAACCTATAAAAAAATTGAGAGCCAAACATATTTTTATGACCGTCTTGCTTGTCGGTTCGCAGTGTCGAAAACACTAAGTGTTCGTTCTCGCTTCCTCAGATTTTACTGTTGCCTTGCCTTTTTGTGTGAAAATCAACCGGCCGACATTCGCCGCAATCCAGCTCGGTAACCTGTCGAACGGTGTGCGCTCCCTCTGCGGAGTTGTTGCCGGTGGTGCGGCCGTATCACTGGTGCGCAGAACTACATCTCTCTCACAAAAATAATCGCGCGTTAACTAAGCGCGTGGTCGCGACGACGCGGTCAGTTGTCTCGCACGCACACTGATAAATCATCGTCCTAACGAGACTTTTTTATCCCGAGGGCTCGTTTACCATTAGAGCTTGTGACGTCTCGAAGGGAGATATGTTAGTTTTGCTACATCGGTGCACCCACTTTCAGTGGATAACAAAATTTATCTAACCAGCCTTACACTGGACCACCGAAGACTAATGGCACCTGTCTGTCAACATTTGATTTTGGTGACCGTTAGTTGATTGTTGCGAATTGGTCAGAAAGAATAAATATCTATCTGAACTCTACGAAACTGAAATACCTAACTTCGTAAAAATCAACGATGTGTCCACAGCGACGAGGGGCGCCATAATCTCCGAGTGTCCAGTGTAAC
>NW_011369101.1:249198-254974 GCF_000735185.1 Notothenia coriiceps | reverse complement strand
TGTGTGCCTTGACGATGTCTATCTAATTATGAACTTGCTTTACTTTCACGGAACACATTTTTGGTGATAACAAATGCAACAAAGTAACATATTTACCAACACATGTTCTACGGAACTACATACTTACATTTAAATGTGTGCTGCGCTGCATCGGTTCAGCCATTCTCTGCAAGGGTTTTTGAAATTGGTCCGTGCACAAAGCATTGTGGGGATTTGAAGGACGCAAAGTCTACCCATGTGCAGCCTCGAAATTACCCCCAAACCAAGGACGTGGCCTCGGTGGAATTCCAAGTATGCTGGAGATTGGAACAGTCCTTCGGCGGCACTCGATGACGTAGTATCCTTGAAATATTGGCTTGGAAGCCAGTTTATTCGCGATTGAGAAACGGCCTGTCACTCCTGTTGACATGGACAACGTCAGCTAACTAGTGCCCACTGCCCACCAGCCACGCCCCGACACATGGGGTCACGCCAATCACAAAGCTTTGATGCGTTCAAGTGCATTATTCTGGCACAGGAAGATTGTCAAACTCAATTTCATGGCGGGCCACATTCGCATTATGGTTGCACTCAAAGGGCCGGTTGTAACTTTAAGACTATATAAAAATAAATATATAAATATATCATATATATAAAATAATGTATTATATTTAGGGTTGCAAAGGTGCGGAAAGTAGTTTCCGGAAGGTTTCCATGGGAAGTTAAGCTGGGGAATTTTGGAAATATTAGATGCAAAATTAAACCAAAAAACATGNGCTTGGTAGTCACATACTTCCAAGTCACTTCCTTCAGAAACGAAGCAAGTATACTTCCAAGCCACAGCTTCGGAAAACAAAGAAGAATGGAACAGGCTAACAAGTGTGCCATTAGCCTGTTCCATTCTTCTTTGTTTTCCGAAGCTGTGGCTTGGAAGTATACTTGCTTCGTTTCTGAAGGAAGTGACTTGGAAGTATGTGACTACCAAGCCAGTATCCTCGCGATTGAGAAACGGCCACAGTCCGCACACACACAAGACCGCAATTATGGCAGAAGCAAAAAACCCCAAATATATAATTTTCACTCCGAGTGGGAGGATGATCATTATTTTTTATTTTATTCCAATTCAAAGTCGATGTGTCTCATCTGCAATGCGAGTGTGGCTTTACCGAAGAAGGGTAATTTAGAGCGGCATTTCAAAACGGTGCACAAACGCTACGGGACGGAATTCCCTCCTAATTCTGCCCTACGCTCTTCTGTTCGTTGCGTGCATATGTAACAGAGTTAAACATGTGAATACATAATTATAAGTTTGTGAATGTTTAATTCATAATAAGTTGTGAATTTTAAGAGATGAGATTGTTTAATTTAATATTTTAAGTTTTGTTTCCCGTGGGAACACCTTCCCGTTGCACGTCTTTGTTTACTTCCGGTATGGATTTTCCACCCTCCGTGGACTGGCCATCTGTGGAATCTGGAGAATCACAGAGCAGCCGGCTCGATTCGCTGACGGCCGTCACCCCTGATCTATGACGTTCGTCTGTCACTCTTGTCTTATAGGGAACACATATGCTTCCGGTTTAGGGGTGGTGGGAATCAACCAAGCCCACCACCCGCTGCCCTCAACACACTTTCAATAGCCTATGTGTATTTTGATCTTATTAATTATATCTACATTGATTGAACACGAGTTGTTGAACATGTATGTTGATTTAATAGTTAGTTTTGTATAATAATGTGTAATAATCAGGCGTTTGTGCCAGTTCCTGAACAAAATGCAATCATTGTTAATTGATAACAAAATAATTATTGCATTTGATCATGAAATCATTCGTTACAAAAAGGCCATATAGGGAAAATGCGCACAGCGCCAAAACCATGTCCCGATATTCTGATCTCTTTTATCAATGCTTTTGTTCTCCACATGGAACATTCACACTTGTTCCCTTGGCATTGCCAAAAGCAATTTAAAATAAATCACATTACTAATGGTGTAGAAGTGCAGAATGCACAAAGAAGCAAACCTGGTTAAAATAAATGTTTTTCTCAAGTGCATTGAATGATTGTGTACTTGATCCGACATGAATAGTATTTTGAGGAACATCTGTGCATAGTTAGTCTTATACAGTGTTCCAGATGTCATCTTTAAGGGAGAGATAGGTTAAATTGCTTGTGATTAGATCATCTCTACTTCCGACTGTGAAACGAGACCTCTGGGTAATTATTCCCTAAGCTCCTGCAGCGCATCAGAAAATCGCTCATGTGCTGGTGTGCTTCTGGGTTCACCATCATTATATTTAGATGTGACTTGAGCTGTGTTAAGGGCGGTTTGAAATTAGAACATGTTCTCCTGTTTGTCATAGAACGTTAGAAAAACTTTCCCAAATACATTATATTTTCCCACACCCCTGAAAGATTAATTTGGGATTATCTTTTGCTGCTACTCTGGCACACTTATATAAGAAAAACAACCAGATTAGGGAAGAGCCCTGCAGTTACCTCAGAAAGTGAGTGATGGGACACTTTTGAATGTGCTGGTCATTACTCCTTTCAGAAGGCCATTTCCAACAGTGTACAGTCACCGGCTGAGAGCACAGCTGTTGCTGATCTACTTTATTGTGGCGGTTGAAACTGTGGATGTTGTTAATGCTCGGGCTACAGCTGCATTTGTGGTTAAAGCTAGGATTGCTGGATTTGGTTAAGAAGCTACTGTAACTAGTCTTCACTGTTCCTATCAACCTAAGCCAACCTTCAAAAATTTTAAACAGCTGTGTTCATACCCAATATGAAAGACATGTTACCAATACACTGCAGGAGTACAGGAATAACGTTTCCTATACATAATCTCCATTTCAGGACAACCATACTATACCCCCCTACATTAGCTATAGTTATGACGTATTTGCGTAGGCCGACCCGGAAGTAAGCTGCGCAAGGGTTCCCTCGACAAAAAAAGCAATGGGATTTATCCATAGAATTTTGGAATATTGTAAAAAATTAGATCTGTGGAAAATGAACCTGTTTGATAAATGCACGTTTTGTTCAGCCGGATAATCTCTCCACAAAAAAAAGAAGAGTATACTTCAGCGCAGGGCCGCCCATCCTAAAGGCCAATCACGCAGGCTGCATGGGGCCCCGCCTTGCGCAGGGGGCCCCGCCCAGAGGGCCTCAGCTGCTGTGCGCAATTCTCCATTCAGTTCTCCGCGCACCCCCCGCGAGAGTGAGAGGTGACAAGGGGAGCACGCCTGTAACCCGACACCGTTGCAATGAATCGACATCTGACCAATCACGGCTTTGATACGGCCACTAGTGCAGGTGAAGAGATGTCGGTGAAAATACGGTTTCAGTCCGGCGCAAAAAACAAAACATGAAGGAACTAGAGCACCACTCGAAGGTGGGTTATTGTATGAGTCAAATGTACAACTTGCGAATGTTGTATAAGTCAAATTGCCAATTGCCATATTAAAACATCAGCTGCAATTCACGACATGAAGAAGGCAGTCTCTGCATAGCATATAGGCTGATGGAGATGCAGTTATTTCCAGCATTCTTTATAAATATTGAAAACCAAGTGTAAAGTTCATTTAACGATAAAACGTGAGGCAAAAACAAGGTAATAAGAATGACTTTACAAAGCTAATGTGTAAGTGAGAACTGACTTCTAAACCGTAAATAAACACGCAAACCGTTTGAGAAAGACCGATGTCCGTGTTCACTACAACTTCGGAGTATTTTCCGCTCCTTATCTTATAGACGACCTACCTCACTCTACGACCTTTATTCCCACGTAAGCTAAAAATCGACTGAAAACAATGTTATTTCATCAAAGAATCACATGCCAGAAATTAATAGAGTTCGTAGTCGAAAAATTAAAAGGAGAACCTACAAGAAGAACTGGGAGTCTCCTTCCTCTTCGTACAGCACCAGAAAGATCCGGTACAGGAAAAGGAATTGTTTTTAATGTCCTTTGTACTTTGATAAAAATAACGTCTGTTCACACAATAATACTTTCGCGCCCCACACAAACACACAAATCCCACGGACAATCTATATTAATAAAACGAATTAAAATTACAAAAAAAAATAAATTGTCACTCGGTGTTTCTGTTAAGTCGTAAAATTAACTTACTGTCCATACTTCAAGTAGTTGTAAACTGTTATATACGAATAATAGTTTTTATTATAATTAGACAATAGTGACATTGACATTGAAGGAGCAACAGAGTGACATTATTTCAAATGGTGAAAATGTCTGTTATACTCTCTATTTATCGATCGTCAGAAAGAAGCTATACAACAATTTAAGAAACGGAAAAACTTATGTAAATTTAATCTTTCGACTGTTTTAGTATAACGAACAATTGTAAGATTTACGTACATTAGAAAAACGTACCGCTTTTTTTGGTGAGTTGAAGTGAACCGACACATCACTAAGATATAACAAATTACCTTACATAGTAGTCACAATAATACGAGTTATCAAGTAAAATAAATTTGGTTATAGAAAGAACGTAAGAAACAATGTCATACTTTTTTTAATCAGAAACAATGGACCTCGACTTCAAGTGACCGACACTCCTCAGCAAGACAGAGAGTGAGAGACCAGGTCGGACAGACGGGTAGTGGCCTGTGGAATTGTCTTTGTCTAATATGTACATACATTTCATGGTACTACGATGTCTGTTCATATCTGACTAAGAGAAAGACAACGTTGTCACAACCTAACCATACGGAGCTAGTCCAGGAAAAATCAAATGACATTGAAAACCTTCAACCACAATGGTTACCGATATGAAAATAAACTATGGTAAAACGCATTACGTTCAAGTATTTTTGTTCGGTCCAAACCCAAGCAAGAGGAGTCTACCCGGACACTTCAATGCACATTACGACTTATTCCTTGAGGTCGAGTATGGTTGGTATAACATTATAGATTCATTAGTAAGACTTTATACTTTATTATTAACATTATTACGGTCTACGTAACGCTACGTCTCGAAGTTATGAATGATAATAATAAAAGAATAGATATTAGATTAGCTATCTAAATACTAGATTCTAAATACTGCTATATAAATACTAAATCGTATTCAGCAAGTAAAACTAACCAAGAGTGAAAGTCACCTATCACTACTGTAAGCACGCTTTAGTAATTGCTATAAAAAGTTCTTACTCAATTGTTACTATTTGAACCCCTCCACCGTTTCCTAGTCTGACGTACTGGGCGTGGTAGTTTCAATGAAGTAGGTTTTCGCCTGTCCTCCTACGCCTGAAAACACAAAATCTATAAACTAGTAGTTTCCATCCCGGATTTCAGTAAAAAGTTAAACCGTTAACAATCGAACCGGGACCACCACGGACGAGCCTACTATAATCCACAAATACTATTTAACCAACAAAAAAACACACGCATACTCCGAAGCGAAGTACCTACGCAGACGGTGGGGGCCGCAGCGACCCAAAAACTCATAAAGGCGACTTCGTCCCCGGCGGGCGACCGGTTGAACCCCGGGTTCGCGTTTGTACACTTTACGTCTGGGGGAAAGATAGTCAAAAAGAGAACACAACACCCAACTACGTACCTAACCTACTGACAGATCCTCAATTCCCCTTTCCGACTCATTAGTGGTATTTTACGACGTTTAACTGTATTTTACTTATTTTCGCGCCTTTTTATACCGAGGTACAAAAAAATCCGACATTTGCAAAATTGACGGAATAGCGTTCGGTTTGAATTGTCTGTCAAATAGGAGAAGGAGACAATGTAATCGTCCTATTTTCCGTATTTGTCTGAAACTTA
>NW_011369101.1:248464-249153 GCF_000735185.1 Notothenia coriiceps | reverse complement strand
CTACAGATGGCCAGTCCACGGAGGGTGGAAAATACATACCGGAAGTAAACAAAGACGTGCAACGGGAAGGTGTTCCCACGGGAAACAAAACTTAAAATATTAAATTAAACAATCTCATCTCTTAAAATTCACAACTTATTATGAATTAACCCATAAGAACCTGGACCAATTTCTGGCTCAATAAAAATTAGTGGGAGCATNAGCGAGACGTCGTGAATGGACTCGGGAAGGGGGGGGTGCTGAGGGGGCTGCACCCCCATCTACGAGGCTCCACTAGCACCCGCACCCAGCCCCCCCCCCTGGGGGGGGGGCTGGGTGCGGGTGCTAGTGGAGCCTCGTAGATGGGGGTGCAGCCCCCTCAGCACCCCCCCCTTCCCGAGTCCATTCACGACGTCTCGCTGTCTCGCAGATCCCACGCAGCAAGCGGGAAATTAACCCAGCTCACACTGTTAACTCCTCGCAGCAGCGAGCCGCGCAACGTCCCGCCAACACGGCACCCAGACCCCACACAGCTTTCTCATCTGTATGTCCTTACTGGTGTCCTTTTCTGGTTGCTAACGCCATTGTAACACATAATCACTGATGTTCCGCTGTAACGGTGGTTGACTAATCAGAACAGAGTGGGCGAGCCGAACAATCAGAGCACAGTGGGCTCACAGGGAGGGGAGGGGGGGGCAGGAGCCCTAACA
>NW_011369101.1:230293-248424 GCF_000735185.1 Notothenia coriiceps | reverse complement strand
GCAAAAACTAAGAAGCTTATAAACATCAGGTTTAAAACTAAAAGAGCTTTGAAACACAATGAAAGATGTTAGGAATTTTATTTGAGTTATTAATTTAAACTTTTTGTCTAAGAGATGCTGATTTGAAACCGTTGTTACATACAGTTACGGCATTTCCTGTTTCTGCCGGAGAGAGGGGAGGCCGTCCCAAAGCTTGCTGCTGTATTTACTCCCTCCATCTGACAGGAGGGAGCCTCGTTGAGCTGCGAGTGTGGCTACAGACGGAGTTCACTCCGTCGAGGGAGTGGTTTGGGAATTGGGCCGATATCTCCGGCGGTAGAGAAGACCCTCTCCAGTGTGGTTAATGTTTGCCGCCATTCTCCTGAACCGCTTCGCACTCACTGCGAGAAGAAGACACCGGCGTCTGTGTATCTAGAAATGCTCTACAGCGACACTAGCGGCTCGGCTGGCTGACGTAATCGCTCTTCATGCAAAGCGAACGGGGGGGATGGGCAGCGAGCAGAGTGCCAGGCGGAACATGGGGGATTTGAATGGGAGTTAATGTATCGATACCCGCGGCTGAAATATCGATACTTTCTCGGGAAACAAAATATCGATATATATATCGCAGGATCGATTAAATTGCACAGCCCTACTGTAGACCCCTGTTTCTTTCTGACCCTGCACCTCACCCTGTTACCTAGCATCCCCTCATATATATCTATATATATATTTAAAGTCTTGAGAGTAACCATAGTAGTTGTCCAATGTCAGATATAATCAGCGAGTATGATAACAGATGATTTCCTTTCTCTTTACAGATCTCTTTCTCCAGCTTGAGGTGAGTAGTATTCATCACGCTGACCAACTGATGTTGTTTAAACTTAACTGACCTTTACTTTGTTGGCATTACAAAGAAAATATCCCTGCTTTTTCCATCATGCCCTTCTCTCAACCTTCTGCAGACAGAGCAGGTGGAGAGGAACTACATCAAGGAGAAGAAAGCAGCGGTGAAGGAGTTTGACGATAAAAAAGTGGAACTGAAGGAAAACCTAATTGCAGAGTTGGAGGAGAAGAAAAAGATGATCGAGAATGAAAAATTAACAATGGAGCTGACGGGAGGTATGGGAGTCACATTAGGATTATTAATTAGAGAAGTGGAAGAGAGAAATTGGGCAAAAAGTTTTGTGGTTGGCAGTGAGATTTTTTCAATGCACACTATAGTTAAAGCTGTCTGACTAATGTGGAACTTTGAGATTCAGTAATTTATCATGTTTCTGTTGCCATCTTGAATCGTCCGTGAGTTTTGAGAACATTTGTCCCTTATTGTTGGATCTCACTTTTTATTATTTCTTTCACACATAGACTCAATGGAGGTAAAACCTATAATGACTCGGAAGCTGAGGAGACGACCCAATGACCCGGTCCCAATACCAGACAAACGGAGAAAACCTGCACCAGATATCCTTTTAAATACAGTATCTGATTGGCTACAGTTAGCAGTCACTTTAGATGAATGTGTGAGGTCTTCAGTATTCAGTTTTACTTGTACTTGTAGCATGTCGTGTTCAAAAATGCTTTCCTTAACTCTTCAAACCTCAGCTAAATTATTTGTTAACAGATGATCAGATAATGGAAGATCTAAGAACACTTAATAAGGTTTGTAGTTCTGAACATCTTGATATTTACCATTTCCCGAGTGGATCTTATTTTGTCTAATTCTGTCTTTTTACACTTTTTCTTTTACAGCTTAAATCACCAAAAAGGCCAGGTATGTAAATGCTCACCTTTTGCAGTATTTCATTCGAACTTGTCATGCACAACAAGTTATTTAGTTCATTTAGGGGAATATGCTTACACGTTTTCGAGTTAAATTATGATATCGACATCACTCCCTTGTCTGTACCCAAAATAAGAATTTACAGCAAGCTGTTAGTTTGCTAAAAATAAAGAAAAGTTAGCTTAAAGTAAGACTAAGGGAAACAGCTGGCCTTTTAGACTTTTTAGACTTCTAGGCAAGCCTCCCAGCTAAGAAATAGTCAGTAAAAAAACCTTTCATGTCAGCAAAACGCAGATTAGCATATCATCCATAATTTCTCCAAAATATTGCTTTTACTTGTGCCTTGCGTGGTCAAACTAACCCGGTGTTTCAAACCCTTCAGTGTCTCCCACGACTCCAGAGCACGTCCCCTCCGCCCCCATGGAGAGCCCCTCCCAGCGGTACGAGGCTCGCATCGAGGAGGGGAAACTCTACTACGACAAAAGATGGTGAATTTGTTGAACTGTCATTCTCAAAATCTCTTGTGTTTCGCATTACACTGTGCCATTTCTCACATAGCTAGACTACACCTCCTGTCACCACTAGATGGCCACATTGCCATTGGCGGATTTCTTTGGTTTTCATAAAGAATCAAACAACAACTTTGATGGCATACTTTTTTTCTGGGCAACATAAAGATATTTCTTAGGAACGACTGAATTAATGCTAGTGCTTGAACCATCAAAATACATATTCAGATAAGCACTCTGCTGTGATGCAAAGATGAAAATAATGAAAAATCCTTGACCAGACACCGCTCAGATGTCCTTCTGTTTTAGAGTAGAGCTCCTCCGCATCAGACGTGAACATAAGGTCGTGTGAAGAAGTAATAGAGTTCTGTCTTTATAAGCGGCTGATACAGACCGAGGAAGTTTAAGAGGAGCACGCTGTGAGGTATGCACACTTCTCTTTCAAGGCAAAGTCTGATTTATTCCTCTCTAAAGAAGACGCCGCCACAGGAAAGCCTTCACAAAGAGCCGCAGGGAGAAACATGCGTCATTATTATTCAGTGGGCCCTTAATGATCAAGCGTTTTGGTTGTCAGTCTCTTCCCCTGGGTTGGTTTTGTCCTCTGACAGTTTGGAGCCATTAAATGAAAAAAACAAAACAAGACTTTTTGTTTTAACTTTCCCGTCTAATTATCTATTTAGTGCCATCTCAGGAGGATTGTGGTCTATTCAGCTGGGTGAAATTATGTATAATGAACCTCTTTTCTGTCTGCACTTAAGCCTATCCCTCAAATCTCACCTTGAATGCAGAATTAATGGTGTGTGTGTGTGTGTGTGTGTGTGTGTGTGTGTGTGTGTGTGTGTGTGTGTGTGTGTGTGTGTGTGTGTGTGTGTGTGTGTGTGTGTGTGTGTGTGTGTGTGTGTGTGTAATATGCTGACAGGTACCACAAGAGCCAGGCCATCTACCTGGAGTCCAAGGACAACACAAAGATTAGCTGTGTCATCAGCTCAGTGGGGACCAACGAGGTGGGCTTTAGTCTTCATTTGGCTCCTTTTGCACATGTAACTTATTCTCATATCACTGCTTATAACATGGGGCACATGATATCATATATTTTCTGGGGAGTCAACAATTATGAATTTCTGGGCTGTTTTGTTTTTGGGGGGGTTGTTACTTATTTGGTTTCCCTAAGTATTTGCGTTGCCATTCAATACATCATCTGACTAAGCACCAATTCAATCAAAGAAATTAATGAAACTACTATTAATATAGCCTTCTTTTAAATTATAAATGTTTTTTAACTACTTCCAAAGCCCCTTTATCCTGCTATGCAACTAACTAACTAACTGACTAAAGATACTGTGGGTATTTCTGCCATGGAAGCAGCTCCGATTGTTTCTCTTCTCATCCAAAAACCGAGGAAAACGTAGGTGATTATCTCTACAATATCTGAGTGCACTCGCATTTGCAAAGGAAATGTTTCTTACAAACTGTTTGTCACCAATATTTCTTGCTCCCACACGGCTGCATTTTCTTACATTTTTAATGGTAAGCAAACCACAATTTTGTTCAGAGGCGTGTTCAGCCAGTGCCCTCTTTTTCGAATCAGTCGGTTAAAGCAGCTGCTCTCAAAGTGCAAAATGACATTTAGCAAGCGCAAAATGTACACAACACATAAACATTGGCTTCTGCCATCAATGAAAGTCATCTTACTTGCTGTCAGTATGGCACATTTGAAAGGGACCCTATTAAGATCTTTGGGGTTCTCCCTTTGCTATAGTGTGTTGTACAGGCATGTAAATGGTCTGCAAGGTTAAAATCCTGAAGTTCGATTAGTGACATCACTATGTAGCACTCGCGCTTCTATTGGCTAAAGCTCAAACACATTGTACGAGATAGGTGAAGGGGCGGGGAATCTCTAAGCTGTTGACCTATAATAACAGAGCCGGCTAGCTAACCAATCAGAGCAGACTGGGCGAGAAAAGAGGTGCTGCAGCACAGACAGTAGGAGAAAAATAAAGACCTTTTTGAACATTAAAGCATGGAAACATGTCACAGAAGATGCTTAAAATACAAATATGAACCTTAAAAAATGTGCATAATAGGGCCCCTTTTAAAATGACTGCATCCCTAACATTTTCCTGATTGTTAACAAATCCCATGAATGTATACTAACAACTAAATGTTGTCTGTGTAGCCAAACAATATATATTTAATTCTTCCGTGCCATAGTGCGTGCAAAACTGTTGCATGGGTACATGTTCCCTCATTATTATGAACACTCACACAAGTGTATTTGGACTAAATCCTATCCTGCTGCAGCAAATACTCACCAGAGCCCCAAATGTCTATAAATAGTCAACAAAATTCTCTATTGAATCCTTGTTGAGTCACATTTGTCATTGTTAGTTTTGGGGATTTCTATGGAAGGGGGTAGACAATAATAACAGCAAGACATACCGACCACAGATTTATTTGGCCAATGTTTGACTAGTCACACTTCTAATCCCCCACTCGAATCAACACAAGAAAGAAAGAAAAACCACTGAAAAGAAATTGCATGTTTCTGAGGACCATTCTGATATTTATTTAATCTCGTATTTTTCATGGATGTGGTTTATATTGACAGCTGCTTTGCAACTAATTTATTTCTTCATGACTGCATTGAGACATTTTCTCTCCTTTGTTTTCCAGATATGGGTGAGGAAGACGAGCGACAGTACAAAGATGAGGATCTACCTGGGTCAGCTGCAGAGGGGAGCGTTTATCATCCGTCGACGGTCGGCTGCATGAAACATCGCCCCGCCTCTCCCCATCTGTCCATTTATCCATCCATCCATCCACCCGCCTTCCTTAATGGTGCATCTCAGTTTGACTTATTATTCATCATAGACACTACCCCCTTATGACACAAACATACACACACAGTCTTCTGTGATCAAGAACAATTGCATCTGTTTCCTACAACCAAATGACAGTACAGTTAAAGTTGTCATAACTGACTGCTTTCCAGCATTATTTGTCACTATGTGGCATGTGTGTGAAGTGGTCATAACAGAGCCTGCTTTATTTCTGTCTCATGCTGTCAATACAAATGTTTTTTTAAAACACACATTGTCATTTACCTTTTTATATATAAGTTATTTTTCCATATGTTGTTGGTCAAGTGGCCCCGCAGAAACTGTCTCCAAGCTTTTAAAACTCTCTAATGTGATCCTACACCAGGAGTCATGCCATTTACAAAAGAATATGTCTTTTGCACTGTCATCAAAAAAAACGGCATCTTGCTATGCTGATGTTTTTTTCCCTAATAACTTGTTCAAAAGCCCAATGTATTAAAACCCCAAATTTCTTATTTGAAAATGTATTTTAAGGATATTCTGTTATTTCTTTGCCATTGTATGCGACCTCCTCCATATGTGAACCATCTGGAAAAGTTCAGCTGTATTTGCATGTGGAGCGCTACGTTGACTGCTGATTTCTACTGTGTTCCATTTTATTAAAATGTTTTCTGCATTTTATTAATTTAATTAAAGATTTGTTGCTTTTTTAAATCTTGAAATATGCAGGAACAGGTTTGCTGGCTTTAAGTCAGTCATGGTAATCAACATTTTACTGTTTACTAGATATTACGTGTGTCGTTCAGTGCTGAGAAGCAAACATTGGGTTTCTAATGCTTTTTTGCTGAAGGGAGTTTGGAAAAAAATAGTTAAAACATTAGAGGGACATTCAAAATGAATTTTTGCTATCTGAAGTGCTTACTAACACAGAAACTACAAAATAAGTTTTTTCATCAGATTCCATCGGAAAACATGATTTTCAACAAGCTACTGGTACAGATTTGGCTCACCTTATGACATAGGCTCATTCGAATATACCGCTCTCCATCTTGGTATCTAATGACTTTAGATTTCTATGAAGTGCTTCTACAGGTGCTCAAAGATAAAGTATATCAAACTCACAACATTGAACACTAAAAAGGAGTTTTTATCAATGTTTTGAAGGGAGGTGAGTAGTTTTTATTTCATTTGGGAGTGAGTTCCAGAGGGAGTGGGCAGCAATAGAGATCATTGATGATTAAACCTAATATGTATGAACTTAAAATGTGCCCTTAAAGCTGTGGTCAAACACTGGTTGTAATTCTCTGATGTTTATTATGAGCAATCTGCTTCCTATAGAAGTGATTCTGTGATGATCAAAACATTGATAATTAGGTGCTTTAAATGAGCAAAGATCTGTATATTAAAAAAACCTTTCCAGAAAAGCAAACAGTTCCACAATGTTATCATTGCATGCTCATTGTAAAGCTTTAACACTTATGGTTATATCCTAAAACCTATTAACATCGACAGCAGGGTAAACCAGGATATATTTCACACTGATGGTTCATATAAGCTGTGAGGAATATTTTTCCACAATACATTGATTTGCCAGTCTCCATATAATCAACCTGACCAAGTCACCTCACAGCTCCACTCCACTCTCACAGCTGCTCTCCTCCACCCCTCCACTTTGTAAACATCTGAATCATTTGGCATTCAGCGCAGGTTTCTCCCTGCCGGCTGTGCAGCCTGCTTTTTTCCTCTTGTGTGTCCTATCGCTTTTACCGGATGGCATGTTTCACTTCCCCTGACTTAATGACACTGCCTGACAAGGAGGGCAATTACTGTGTTGCCATGCCGCACAAACAACAAGGCTCATCTCAAAAGGCTTGTTGTCCAAAAGCCGTCAGGTGTGATTGCTCAGTCTCTTGCGGTGGCATGAAATGAGCTGATAGTGAATGCAATGGCCGTCTGCTCCCTTTGTTACATCCCATGTCTGGCTTTTAGTTACGGCTAGAATAACTCACACAGGCATTTATTGGTAGGTTTACAGGGTTTGGATTTCTTGTGAGATGTTTGGCAGTCATCTTGATCTGAAGGGGGGGGTGGCACAGGCCCCTCTGATTGCACATCCTTCCAGACACAGAAGGTGATAGCTTGTTGCCTTCATGGATGGATTACGAAACCAACCTTCCAGGACCAGTAACAAAAAATGACAAAGCACAAAGAAGACAAAAGAGATGATTTATGAAAGGCAAAAAGGAATGCAGATGCTTTCGTTTGTGGTCCTTTTTTATGTGTCAATGTGAACAGAATCTGAATCATAGGAAGTCGTTTTACTTGTTTACAAGGAAATTCTGAAGGCCTAGCTCTATGAAGTTTAAAAAAGAGAAACAACTAAATAAAAGTAATGGTGAAAACAGCTATAAAAACAGTAATAGCATCAAAGAGAATACAAAAATAGAAGGCACTAGTTACATTGAATTTACACATTTTACACAAGTTACAGAATGTGCAAGTAGTACAAACATTTTGTCCTCATTTGTCTGTCATGCTACTTGGAGCCACAAATAAAAGCAAATTATTGTTAAATAAATAAGAATGTATTTATTTGGCCTTCACTTATTACACCGAATACACAGTGTAACTTTAAATTATGTACATTTTTATTTTCGCGACAAACCCAAGCTCAAATTAGCTAATTTTACATTTTAAATGAGAATTTAATCCCCGTCTCTTATCTCCCTTATTTGAACGTGCCTCATCAGGATAATTTCCTGCCAGTATCTCACCACAAATAGGGAAGAATGTTGGTAGTTGCCTGTTTTTTTATGTTTACCTGAATGGGTCTACTCCCACTTTCCAACACATACAGACAACACACATTTAGGTGAAGTGTCAATTATCCATTTCACTGTCTTGTAATTTTCACATGTAGCAGCAGCTCTGGTTCTCCCCTCTCCACATGCCCGCCTTTCAAGCGATCCATTTCTTGCTCGTTGATTGTATCAGTCCTCTGCTTTCTCTGCAGGTTGCTGTTAATACTATCTTAAATCAATATGCTGAGTAAGCAAAGGAACGAGTGGGAGCACTTGAGCATGTTGACAGCTCTCTGGTGATGAGTCCGTTTTTTCCTTTCTTTCTCAGGCACCATGTCTGTTTACCAGAGTGTGTAAAACACCTGCTGATGTTCACCATGCGGAAAACAAAAGCAAGCTCTGCAGCCTTCTGTAACCACGAGTCATTACAGCGCTCTGGCTGGCTATTGGTGTGCTGGTAAGTCTCACTGGAGCTGTTATTCTCTTTGGTGGTTATTGCTTGTGTGCATAAAAAGTCACCCAGGGCATCAATAATAAAAAAAACAAATCCCCCTCGCAATCTCCCACCAGTTCCAGCACCAAATTCCCTCTTTCATCCTCTTTCCCCTAAATTGAGAATTCTCCTCACTGCATGTTAGCACTTCGAAAGCATAGCTACAGGGCAGAGAGCTGCATCTCGCTCTGCGCTATCTGCTGAGAACCGAGTGGGATCCAGGCACACTCAGATTTGCCTCTGGTGGTCTGAAGAAAGGATCGTAGCTCCTTGACAACCCTACCAGGCCGTGTGTTAAATGTGAATGTGGGTGTGTAGTTTATCACTCTGCTGCAGGTCTGCACTGGGAGAGGAATTCATTTACAGTACAAGCTCCTCATCTGACTCTTGATATTTGACCCAGGGGTTATAGAATAGTCGCAGCCTCATTGGACCATTTGGCAATATTGATCATTTGAAACATTCATGTGGTTATCCAGCTCCTGCTCATTACAAAACCAGGCCGTGGTATGAGTTATTTATACGCTCTGCGCTATTCTGTTTAGCTGCTCTTTTGATGTTACATGCTAAGAAAGCAAAACACAAGGCAGAACAATGCTAAGTAAATCATCCATCTTGTAGGCCAGTGTGCTAGCTTCTGAAGATTGGTATACTGTATTATTGAGAAATCCCACTTTTAAAGGGGTCAATTGACAGGGGCAAACGCACTATGGTGGGCAAAAACATCAGGAGAAATGAGGAGAAACGCGCTGCACTTTCAAAAGCAATGCAAATGTAAAAACATAAATGTGCCAAAACACATGCAAATGGGAAAAAATCTTCACCAACTTCATAATATGGTTTACTAAAAGTACTAGATAAATGAAACGCTGCAAATAAAAAAATGCTGCAAGAAGCTCAAAACACAACGCAAACAGGGAAAGTTAAAACTGACACAGCTGTGACCAGATCGCTTGCTGACGTTCAGGAATTATAAAGTTGGCAAACTGTTACTGTCGCTGGAAATGTACCCAAAATGTAAGTTTTATTGGCTAATTTTAACAATGTGGTCAGATGATTCCGTTAGAAATGATTGCATATCTGCTGTAAGCTAGTTAGCTAACTTAGCGATGCAAATGTTCTGACAAAACACTTACAATTATGAAACACACTAACTTTGCGAGACTGACAGTTGGCCAAGTTTAAAATCCCCTAACATCAACAAGCGTTCCGTTCCTAGTGCAGCGTGTTTCTCCTAACGTAAGTGTTTTGGGCCATTGTAGTTCAGTCAGCCACCGTACACTTTGAATGGACCGAATTAAACCAAACTATTCAAGAAAACTTTAGAAACATTTACAATCTTATGCTAGGAGAGCATTTCAGTTTTGTTGTTGGAAGAATGGATTTGGTCTGTGATTACTTTATTAAAACTATTCTGCTCACCAATTAGAGCCAGGAAAAGTTAAGCTTATGTAAATACAACTTCTGTGTGTTTGTGTCTTGTGATTCTCTTTCTCAGCAGCACTATTGCTAATTCAAAGAGAACTACCTAATGATGATGGTCTCTTTTAAAGAAAGGCTATGTTTAGCACTCTTAGCACTTGAAGCGTGTCACAACCTTTCCCGCAGTTTTAAGTGATGCAGCGCTATCACAGCTCCCTGTTACATTTCAAATGCTGAAAATTCAAAAGATCCCCACATCCTTAAATAAAGCCTAATTTCATCAACTTACATCATAAGGGTGATAACTTCATTGTACAATATAAAAAGTTGACTGGTATTTTGCGAGAAATTTGAGATTGAGAGAATACCCATTTATTTATTTTTGTAAATGCATGATTAATCTAGGTCTTTCTCTGAGCTTTCTTCACTATTACCACTGCAATTTTATTTTATGGTACAATTATGCAAGTATACCCAGAATTCGACTGATGAAACATCAATACATCAGACTCAACAATCCCCTCACAACTTGGGACCTGTCCTGCCTTAGATCACGATAAAGTGCCTAAAAGATTATGTTGCATCTCTTACATTCTGTGGCCTCTGTTCACCTCTCTAGTCATCTACCTACTGGCTGTTGAAGTTAGTCATGTCCTGTTCTTCTATCATATTGCATATAATCCAGCCTTGGATGATCACAGGTTGTGACAGTGCTGGGTTAGTATGACTATGTCCTTGACATACAGAACAGATGATTTGTAAGAGGAATGGCAAAGTAATGGAAGGCAATTTCGAAGCAAAATCCCCAAGAGGGTGTTTTTCACTTTCATTATAGGCACTAGTGCTGGGACTACTAGCTACAAGGGGTGTTTCTCAATGTCGAGTAAAGCTGCTCCAGAGCCACTATTTAGAGCATGCTACGTCATTGAGTGCCGCAGAAGGACTGTTCCAATGTCCAGCATACTTGGAATTCTACCGAGCCCGGCGTACTTATAGCGAGATATTTAGAGGCTGCACATGTGTAGACTCCGCGGTCTTAAAATTTCCACAATGCTTTGCGCACGGACCAATTTCCCCAAATCTGTAGCGAAAAATGTAAGGCGGGGCCTCTCATATAACGCACACCTGAACACTTGCTCGCCTGTTCCACTCTTCGTTTTCCGAATGCCAGGAAGTATTCTTGCCTCGCTTCTGAAGCAAGTGACTCGGAAGAAATGTGCTACTAAGCAAGCATACTCGACATTGAGAAACACCCAAGGTGTAGACAAGTGCCGGAGTGGCCATTATCACTTTAAAGAACACCCTCTTGGGCATTGTTATTTTTTTTTACTTCAGGCACTAAGCCATGTGAGGCAGTAAGAAGGCCAACAAAATATATATAGAAAGGTAGCTCTTAGAAAAACCACTACATTCTTCATGGCAACATGGCAACAGTTTTTGCAGACATGCTTTAGTGTATGGGATTTATCATTATGTCTTGTCCAATTAGCTTCCCAAAGACGTGATAGAGGACAAGATAGTGAGTCATCTTGACATGAATAATGTAACAGGCGAGAGGGTAACAAAGAGTTTAGAAATCAAAAGGATAAAGCATCAAGAGAATTCACAACCCCATGACTTGAAAATGTAAGAGTAATATAATGTATTCTGTTTGCATGAATACCGGCATTAATGCGTGTGTGGCATTTTGCGTCATGCCATTTAAATTGCCCTTCAAAATGAGACGCACTACTGGAGACAACAAGATGTTATGAGTGGAGATGACCTTGTCTTTTGTTGCTTCAAGGTCACTGCATGATGGAGATAACTTGTGCGCCATTGTATGGATCTGAATTCATTTTTGACACCCCTGACATCAATTTTATTTGTATTTTCTTATCACACAACAATGTCAGAAAACTGTGAATGATTTCCATTGTAATTCCACCCATTCAGCAAAGATCACGTCCACTCTCTGTTCTAAGCAACAACCTTCACACCGACTTTGCCGTCCACTTGGAGAAGTGAGATCACTCTTCTGCTGATAAGATTCTCCCTGATAAGAGAGCGATATCTGAGCCATCTCAGTCTCTCCACCCATGGTCCCCAAAGAAATCTAAACTTTGCTTTCTCTGTCACCTCTCTAGAGGAGTTTCAGATTTCTGCATATTTTATCCAGAAGCATTCAGAGATAAAGAGTAACCTGGGGAAAGGTTAGAGGGGGCTTTTCGTGGATTGAAAGACAGTCCGTCTTTCAATCCACAAAAAGCCCCGCAGTCATCGGAAAATAGTTATTCATAATACGTTTGTCATGCAATTTCTGTATTCATGGAGCTCTTTGCGGTGCTCCATCACCACAAGAGGAGCCTCTACCTTGAAAAGACAGATTAAGCTTTGCCTTGTGGGAGGCAGACAGGCATATGGAAGATGCTGCCTACATACAATTAATATCTCCTTCGACCACTGTATTTCAATGCTGCGACCTTAACGGGACTGAAAACAAGGTTCCTTTCATTTCTCTGCTTCATTACATGTGAATATGAGGATGTGTTTACACCTACTCTCAAAGTAATATCTTGGCATTTCTTGATATATGTTTATTGTTGAGTTATATGAGCGTATGAACCCACTCCCGTGCTGTTTATTTAATATCACGCTACCATGAGCTAGGGGTGAGCCATGAAAGGTAAATATTCAAGTCTCAGTCCAAAACTAAGGTGTCCGAGGGCTTCCTCCCCAAGAGACAAACATTTGCTCACCCCCCCAACTGTCTTCTGAGTCAATAATTTTCCAGTATAGAACTTCTGATCCATTCATTTGGAGGAATAGTCAAAACTTCAAAATGATACCAGTACTTGCTAGCCACCAGAAGCTAGTTAGCTTAGCAGAAATACTGGATAACGGAAGAAAGAGCTACTTTGGCTCTTGAAAAAGGTAACACAATTCACATACCAGCTCCTCATATAACATGTATCACAGTTCTTTTTCATCTGTACAAAAAAAGAAGGTTCGTAGAGAGCTGGTGTGAATGCTTACGAGACAATCTGGCAGGAAATCAGAAGCAATTATTCTGTAAAAAAAACTGCAAGAATTGATTAAGGAAATGGGAAAAAGGTAAGAAAGTAGGAAGGGAAGGAGGAAGTAATGGCAGGGAAAGTAAGAAGAGCTGACTGGAGTTGTGACATGTGTTAAAGGTCCCAAGTCATGGCCATTTCTACGGATCATAATTCCATTGTTGAGGTATAATAGAATAGATTTATATTGTTCAATTTTCCAAACTCACATTGGTTTCTCATACAGCATCTCTGTATAGTATGTGTATTCACTCTCTGTCCTAAACGGCTTGTTGGNTCACTGCCCCGTCTAAGACACGAGTGGATCTGACTTTAATTACATTTGACTATGCAGAAGTATTATTTTAAGCAACACATTAAGTTGACGAAACACTCGAGTCAAATGTAATTAAAGTCAGATCCACTCGTGTCTTAGACGGGGCAGTGATATCATAAACCTGTTAATGCACGCATTCAAACACTTTTTCTTTTACCAGCTGTATTCACCTTGCAGGTGCAGCTATGTGGCTTTTATCCTGGATAAAGTGTTTAAGTCATGGATGTTTAAAGTTTAACTTCTTCACATTTGTCTAATATTAGGCTATAGTTCACTTTTCATTCAGGAAGTATGACACTGCGATGTCAGTACGCTTCTCCATGTTTGTGATTGGTCAAATGTTGCTAACCGCACCCCTTTCATGTGAACGCGCACCTAACTAGATAGGGTACGGCTGGCTTGAGCGATCTACTTGATAACCCGCGTCGTAGGACCGTTTAGCGAGAGCGCGTATGTTTTGGATTAGGCCAACCGGCTAACTCAAACATATCCAGGTTAGGTTGAACCAGCTTCGTAGTACAGGCCTCAGGTCACCATAACGTTTGTAGTTATTTCTCCATAAGGTTTGAAGCTGTGACCAAATGAATTGGATAACTTAGCAGGGCTATCCAGTGCTGCAGCTTTGGCATGGACTGAACCTCACAGAGTGGAAATAATATGTCCCTCACAGTCACTATTAATGGCTGAGAACAAAAATTCAGCAAGTCAATGAATCGTTGCGAATGACGACAAAGGATTAAATATAAAAAGGAAAGTGTCAGGTAAATCAGATTGATCAGCTTTGCAAAGGTCAAACACTTTTTTTTGTATTTTTCTCTCGTCTGCACTTCATGGCCATTCGTCACAAAAAGTCAAACATTGAGTCTGACTTTTGGCATGCAGGAAGCTCTTTGTTCACGTTCTCAGTGACAAAGAACTGCACCTCAGTGGATAAATTCATCTATAGTTAATTCATAATCCAAATTTAAGGGTACCTCTTTGATCAGGGGAATACCATATCAGGGAGAAATTTGCTTTGACTGCCTGTTACATCAGCTGTTCTATTTAAATGTATCTTAAACTTCTACCTCAAACACTGTAAGACATTTTAGCAACGTTGGCGTTTTCTATTCAGCTTTTGTAATTAAATTGAAAAGCCATTCAGTTTGACGTTGTCATAGGGAAGCGTCTCTTCACATCAATAGAGCAGATTCCTGATCAGCTGCAGGTTAAGTGCGGTCGAGTGGAGCGGCAGCATTGAAATGAATCTATCCATTACATCGTCATTAATGATGTATGGGAGTGTGATCACATGAGGAACCTGTTTATGCCAAACACTTATTAATCACTTACCGATGCAAAAATCTGCAAAGTGACAAACACACACATAAACGCACATGACTTTCATACACTGCATATGTGAGTCCAAAAAAATATAAAAATAAAACGTACACGTCCCAAGCAATGTTTTCTTTGTGGAGTAGCATACCATACCATACCATACCATACCACACACACACACACACACACACACACACACACACACACACACACACACACACACACACACACACACACACACACACACACAAACACGCACACACACAAAGGGCAACAATGACTCAGTATCGCAGTTTGTGAAAATGACCTCAGAGATGACGAACATTCATACAGACGCCTCTATAACCCTGACTGTGGCTCAACAACAACGCTGTGTGTGGAGATCTAATGCCTGTTTTAAGATTGTATTTATATTTCATTATCAGCAGTCTCTTAATGTTATACTGTATCGTAAGTTATTGGTACTCTGAGTCAATAGACTGGCACCAAGACTTACATCAGCATCAGCAGCCAAACCCTTTTGAACTGTGCAATTCAGCATTCATATTTCATTAATACACCACTGTATTTAATGTAATATACATGTTATATTATTCTAGTACAATGTAGACATTTGTACATTTAACTTATTATTATTATTATTATTGGACATTTTCCTTTAACTTTAAATACATATATACAGTATACAGTATTTTTTGTATCTTTTTATTGGACATACTTACTTCAATTTTGTATGTTCATATCATTTTTATTTTATATTTATATTTTATTTCATTCTGAAAAATAGCAATTGTCACAAAACCCAATTCCCCTCAGGTATTCTTATTTTGATTGGATGACTATTTTGTAAATTATGTTATTCAGAGGTGCAGTGACGCGTCCTAAAACTCGGAAGTGAGTTAGCATTTTATCACTACCGGTTCCCTCGTCTCAGAGTCAATGGAAAATAGAAAGTCTGTGGTTGACACAAATTGAAGAGACGGATCACGTTTTGTTCTACGATATTAAATACATCAGCAGTGGCACCATTGGTGATTTCTGAAAAGTGTACGTGTCTGAAAAGTGATGGTTGTTAACAAGTGGTTGAATAGGACTACAGAAGTTGTGGAAGACGTTGTACGTCATTACGCCGAACACGTAAACACTCCCGCTAAGTTTGTTTGCCCTGTTCTGCTTGAAAGCAAGTACCTGCCTCCCAGGGGCGGATCTACCGGGGTGGCATGGGGTGGCAACTGCCACCCTAAAAAATAGCCTTGCCACCCCAGTTGGCATCTTTGTTTTGAAAGAAAAGTTGTTGCTCATCGGACATTTATGAGAGAAAATCTCTAATGTCTGAGTGCAAGTGAATGCAGCACAAGACGTGAGTCTTGTATCCCCTACCTAGCTTCCTGGCGCGAGCTTGGAAATATGATTGGCGGCGATTTCATTTGAACGGGGTGACGGCGCAAAACGAGAAGCATTCAGACTCAAGCAGACGGAAGGAATGAGGTATTTGCGGTCCACAATGACAGAGAAGAGACTGTCAAGTTTGGCTGTACTCAGCATTGAATCAAAACGCACTAAAGCTGAAGATCTTAATAAGTTTGTCAGGCGTTTTGCTGAACCAAATGGTAATCGCCGCATTCAGCTGTAATAGGCATGCCAACTTGATGCTCTGCTCACGGATGACTCGATGAGCATAAACAACTGTTAAGATGATAACCTTGTATGTGTATATTTTTTTTTTCTTTGTGGGGGTCTGCCCCCAAAAAACTGTTTCAAGTCCTGAGAAAGTCAAATCAGACGTAAAACTACAATGCCCAGCCAAAAAAAAGTAACCACTTTGATTTAACTAGGCCAGTAGGTAAGGACTTTCCACTGGATAATTACTGTAGTAATGTATATGTTTTAGCTGAATAAACGTTTTTTAACCCTAACTGAAGCAGTTAGTCACTTCTTTAATGTTTGTTCTTTCTGATGTAAAGTCAAGGTTGTAACTGTTTGCAGTAAAGTCGTGGGGCGCTAAACTGTTCTTTTGATTCTTTGGAATTTTGATACATGATATAATTACTTGTCTTTCAAATTTGAAGGAGGGTGAGCAAGCATCTTGAGGAACATTCATCATTAACTCCTCCAAAAAATATAGTTTATTCAATAATAAATGAATATGTGAATCATAACAGTGATTGACAGCTGATAGGAATAATGCGATTGTTAATATTATCATATTCATACAGAAATACATCGTTGAGACAGTTAATTAATGTACTTATTGCAGCAGTCTGCATAGATTTGGTACCCCTGGTCTAAGAGTGAAACAAGCTCATTCAGTTATTGTTCAGTTAAAATTCATTAAATGATGTCTGCCACCTTATATATTTCTATTTAAGGCTTTACTGATGTGCCACAATAATGTCACCTATGTTATTGAGTTAAAATATGAATATTCGGGATTTTGACTGCTTTAAGGTTCGGACGCACAGTTGGGGTTTTTAGGGTAGTAGTCTCATTGTGAAACATACGGTCTCCTTTTTTTTGTTTACGTTTTTGTTATTAAATAAAAAGGCCGTCGGTTGACAATCCTCGAGGTCCGGGGTATGACTCCGTGATCAATGATCCAAAAGTTTAAGGTCGGCTTTGTTAAAGGGTTTACAGTAGGGGCAGAGCGGCTGAGGTTTAAGACAGGGGATGTTATTTCCGTGAACAAGGGTTTTCATTTTTGTACCGAAAACACATTATTGAAAAACAATAAGTTATAAATAAAACCAAAAATTTTAAACCCAACCAGTGTAAAGATAATACATTCCTTGTGTGTGTGTGTGTGTGTGTGTGTGTGTGTGTGTGTGTGTGTGTTGTGTGTGTGTGTGTGGTGTGTGTGCTGTGTGTGTGTGTGTGTGTGTTGTGTTGTGTGTGCTGTGTTTAGGTCTCATTGAATAAAAAATCACCCCCCAATAGCACTATTTAAACATTATGTAGATTGGTAGAACCAAATTGTGTTCATGTACAAGATTACGAGAAAATAGGAAAACCCACCCACACGGTATGTAAAAGAGTCCAGTTAAGAGTAGCTAAAAACTTTGACCGACTCGGTTAGTGATTTCTTCTATATGGGAAGAAATCTGATACGTGTGCCCGTGGTAGTTTGTGACTCCAACAACAAGAAATTGGGGGGGGGGGGGGAGAGAGACCAAAATTAAATTAAAAGATATTATCCTCACCAACCGGTCGCTACTGCAAAATGGGACCCCTTATTTGAGGAGTACCGCCCCCACAGGAGCCTGTTTTTTCGTAGCCCGAAAGAGGTATCCAAACTTTTATCGAGCTTTATTCCAGACACAATTTGTTTGGACACCATCTATTTACGGTGCGAAGAACAAGTCGGCCTATTAATATGTACAGATGGGATGAAAATATTAAAAGTTTAAGTAATTAGATAGCGGTCTTCTTTTTACGATTTGCAATACGATATTTGCCTCGATGTCGCAGTTTGTTTGCGAAGTTGAACACGTTAAATCCTTAGACATAAAAACTTATACCTAGAATTCAACCGCACTGCAACTTCGTCACTGGGTACTCCCACGTCCTCCTGAAACTCCCCAACGTAGGGGACCGTCTTCAAATACGACTAAATTAGCGTAAGTATAGTTAGTTACAATTGAA
>NW_011369101.1:218225-230248 GCF_000735185.1 Notothenia coriiceps | reverse complement strand
CGTATTTATCCAGTCAGGTGACAGATTGGTTCATGTTGCTGTCCTATAGTAGCTTTGCTCTTGTATTGTGTCATGTTATCTTTACTAGGGATGCACCGAATATTCGGCCGCCGAAAATTATCGGCCGAAAATGGTTAAAAAGGCTCTTTCGGCTTTCGGCCGAAAGGGTTCTAGCACCGAAAAAATATCACCGAATGTCAGAGAACAGGGTTACGTTGGTAAGCTAACGTGTTGTTGTGATGACGTAATCAAAACGCGGCGACAAGCACGGTGCGCGACCATGCTCGCGGCTGGCTCACAGCCAACATGTCTGGCGCTTGGAGATATTTCAAAATATCAGAGAAAGAGGCGCGGATTGCGATTTGTAAAACGTGTTCAGCTGACATTTCTCGAGGGGGTGTAACTGCAAAGACTTTCACCACTTCGGGATTACTCCAACACTTGAAATCAAAACACCCGGACAAATATGCGGAGTATGATCAACGTAACCCTGTTGTCTGACATTCGGTGATATTTCAAAAATGAAAATGGTTAAAAAGGCCTTTTTAACCATTTTCGGCCGATAATTTTCGGTGGCCGAATATTCGGTGCATCCCTACTATTTTCTATTTCTATTATTCTAGTGAATATGCGCCAACCGTGCACGCAGCCTGTTGCAGTTTCTCCTGCTAGATTTGTCAACTTCCACCTTTCATATTTGATCTTACTTGCTGTGTTTTTGTTATAACTTCTTAACTTATCAGGCTGTGTCCTTTCTAAACGTACTTGCAGAGAGATTTGTTTTCAGTCTTTCAGTCTTAGTTTTAAAGCAAACTTGGACGAGAGGTCCTTCTTATATTTATCATTGATGTACTAATGCTAATAACGGTTTTGGAAGACACTAATAAACCGTTTTTTAAACATGTGTGGCCGATTTGGATCCACGACTAATTTACATCGTAAGACTTACATATCATGTGTCTTTAAACGCAGAATTACAATCCATTCTCTGTCCCAACTAAACCATTCCTGGCTGAGAACTGGGCCACAAAGCAGCAAAGGGTGCATGTTAATGAGTTGAATCAGTCTTAATCCCATTATGTCCTGCAGTTTGACCTTTAAAGAGACAAACAAATGGCACCACATGAATACAACATCCATCCAAGCATTCATTTGTTAGAGATGTGTTTCAGTAATTGGTTCAACAAAAGCTTTTGGATTCGACACAAGAGAAAAGCTGCTGCAAAGAGCTGAGCTCCGCTGTTTACCACAGAATGAATGATGCACCTGAATCCTGATCACCTCCAACGGCACCTCTGCTGTCAGGCCGGATACAATCACCTCAGGTGTTTCAGAGCAGGAGCTGGAGGGCGTGCATTATAACGCTCTATCAGACGGAAAAGTCGTTACACCTACGAGAGAAATCGGCTCAAATGTTCTCATCTGGATCTACTTTCACTTGCAACAATTAGCCTCAGCTTATTACCTCCTCCTGCGTAATGCCTCCAGCCAGCTTCTACTTTACATAAATCCTCCTAATTGTTCCACACCCCCTGAACACATACACCGCCTATTCCCCGTCCCTCCAGCCATGGCTACTTGCTCAATATCTTTTGGATTAAGCCCCTTTATTTGTTTATTCCAGCCAGACAAGTGAAATAGAGGGTGTTTAATGAGTTGTAATCACTGTGAGCACTGTCGGGCTGGGAAAACACTGAGAAAATTAGGAGATTTAGAGAAAAAAAGAGACAGAAGGAGAGAGATGACCTGCTCCTCCAGTGAATTACCTCTTGTGTGTTTATCAGCCACCAGGAGTCGCTTTTTTCACCCTCTGCTAATCCAATTACACTCCGGCGTAAAGAGTTGGGAACGTGGTTGGAGGTCTCTTTCATAACTTTATATGTAACACATGTTAACGGCGTCAATAGCCACTTTAATGATACTAATGGACGGTAGTCCCGGATGTCGTCATGAAGGATTTTCAGAATAAAACCTTGGTATTGAGAACTTCCGGGTTTTTTCAGTATAAAATAGCATTTAAACTGACGGTATGTTCTAACTAAATTATGCCATAAAACATTGATTTTAATTTCTAACAATATACAAGACACTAGGGCTGGAGGATTTGGAACAAACAACTAATTGTGATTTTGCCATTTTCTATTTATTTTTATTCTAGTGCATAAGCGCCAACCGTGCATGCAGCTTTTTGCAGTTCCTCCTGCTAGACTTGTACTATTTTCAACTTGAACCGTTCTTATTTTATCTTACTGCTTGTTTTTCTGTTAATAACTTCTATTAGTAACCTATTAAGCTGTGTCCTCTCTAAGCTTTCTTGTAGAGAGAGATTTTGTTTTAGTTTTCTTGCCATTAAGTCACCGTAGCTGCCTTGTAGAAGCTAATCGCGCTAAAGCTGGCTAGCATGGTGGTTGGAACAATGGCTATTCCCACTGAAATCTCGAGAAGGAAACATGTAACAAGTATTTACCATGAGCCTGAGTCTTCATCATGTCTTCATCATGTCTTCATCATGTCTTGTGTATTGTTTGTTGGATATGGCACTCGTCCAAACTGTGATTTTGACAACATTTAGAATTTTTTTTTGCAGCCCTAGAAGGCAGAAATATGTCTCAAAGATGAAGGAAGTCACTTTAAAGGGCAGAGGAAGAGACAGATAAATGAAAGGTGGTGACAGTGAGTAAAATAAAGAGACAGAAAGGTGGGTAAGATGAACCGAGGCTGACATATTGATGGATCCACCTATAACCTCTGCAGGAAACTGTGACGATAAGAAGACAAATATGCTAATTAGATAGCCTGATGGAGAATATAAAGTGCTTCCTCTAGCTCTTTGTAATAATGGCTTTCCTTAGAAGTTGAAGTTGCACACTGCGCTGATGGTTATTCAGCTATTACACTGGCTGAAAGGTTTTTTTATTAAATGCATCTTACTGCATCGTCTGCTAACTGAAAGAAACACTGAAACAAAGGAGAAACACTTTAATGAACTGTCCTGAAAATAAAATATGTGTTTTCCAGAGGACGCAACACATTGTGGTCGAGCAGCAACGATGTCTGTTCTCTGAGGCAGAAGCAAAGGGCAGAGTATTATTAAGAATTAACTAAAGTTCAAACAGATTACCGTCTGCAGTCTGCTCCGAACGGCTAGACCTAAAGACCGGACAAAAAAGCCTGATGTGATGAAATATTCATTCAAATAACAGGGTTGAAATTGTTTGTACAAACGGAAAGTAAAAAGAAATGTTTGTGGTCAGAACGACAAAAGATAGAAGTTTAAAGAGTCCTCTCATGCTGATGTTCAGGTGTATATCAGTATGTAGTCTCTCTACTTTAAAGAGTCCTCTCCTGCTGATGTTCAGGTGTATNCTGCATCTACATTCTCTTCAGATTTTTGTTCAGGAATATAATCTGATCAAGGAATGGGCCATCGTCACTGCTCAGAGAAGTGCACTTCTCCCAGACCACGTTGATCAGATTATATTCCTGAACAAAAATCTGAAGAGAATGTAGATGCAGTTATGTAGAGAGGAGCCTTTCTGTTTAGTGTTTTTGGCTTAAATGTTACTCCTTTGGACTTGAATTATTGGCAGGTACATTTTACATTAAATGTTGTTCTTAGTGACTTGAATTATTGGCTACCTCATATTCTGTGTTAAGCTAAAAATGCTGTAAAAGAATCTGTTCAGAACAGGCCACCTGCTGCACCTTTTAATTCTCCATTGTCCATTGTGATACTGCACTTTATGTACTTACGTTTCAAAGGCTTGTAAGCTACAGTTGGCACTGTTTCAATAAATGAAACAAATTTTCTCACCACATCTTTTGAGTCATTTTGTCCAGCATTTGCAAGCTGTAGACTCTCTGTCTAGTCAGAGCCATATATTGTATAATTGATGCTTTCAGTTTTCAGTTGAATTAATTCAATCCAAATCAATGGAACACTCACAAGATGTCACCAAAATCACACTGTCCCTTTAAAATCTTTAAGAAAATGATGTAAGTGTATCGAATTATATCGAATCGTATCGTTGGCTGAATATCGTGATATATATCGTATCGTGAGCTCAATATCGTGTATCGTATCGTATTGTGAGATTAGTGTATCGCTACAGCCCTAGTATACAGCAAGGACACCAACATTAAGCAGCCACCAATTAACATAAAAGCACTTGTTGCATTGCATTCTGGGCAAAACAAACAAGTCATTATGATTAGCAAAAACTTAGGCACTGAATATTCTGGCTCACAAAGCTGGCAAATGAAAAAGCTAATCAGACCAAAGCCGCTGGGACATCAAAATAAAGTAATCAAAATAATTAAAACTGTCAAATGATGGAAGATGAATGGGTTTGGAGCAAAGGGAGGAAGATGACTCAGTCCATTTGAGACATTTTGATCTGTTCTTGCACGTTTACAAATTGATGATGTCTGTGTAGAACCTATACTTTTAATTATGATATTGTACGCTGTTTTTAATCTAACAGCTCACTTTATTTATCCAATCTTCTTTTAACCTAAATCGGACAGTCATGACATTGGAGCACACACTAAATGTAAACACAGAACCCCACTCCATTTGTTTTGTGAATTGACATTTTTAATGAAGGTTATTTTTTAAACAACATACTCTATTTCAAAACTACTATTTTAAAACCTCAGAAATAAAAAAAAAGGCAATAATTTGTTTGTTAGACTCAAATAAAAAATAAAATGCAGGAGAAAATGACTAGGAGTCAAGGATACAGTCGACCACAACATCTACTATAACACTGCAGTAATTGTAGAACAACTTTATAACAAATCCTATGACGGCAGCCATGAGGGAAATCTGATCTCGTTGTGTATAATGCTGCTATAGCCACACTTGTCCTCTTTGTAGTCATAAGCTTTTGCAATTGGTCAAGTTTGGTGAAGCAAAGAACAGTCACTAACCTGCATTTCGGAGTCTCTCTTTGTACTGCTGGTCCAGCTTTTTCATCCTTTTCTGATACTCCTGCAATGTACCTGAAAAAGAAAATGTTTTTAAAACAAATGTGAAGATGTGGAATTACAACATTGACTTAAGAATGGTAAGGTATCCTTTATTACTTAGTTGTACACCCACAGTCTAGACTAGATTTAATTGTCAGTGCACCTAAATTGCAACACAACATGTCACCTCAATTTCTACACCGTCAACTTACTATTTAAAAACACTTTGAATCAGTCATCAACACACAGAATAAATTAAACAAAATGCACTGCTTATTACATTACATGTCATTTGTTAGACGCTTTTATCCAAAGTGACTTACATACATTCAGTACTGTGGATAATCCCCACAGGAGCAATTTGGGGTGAAGTGTCTTGCCCAGGGACACAACGACATGCTGACTGCAGTGGGACTCGAACTTGCTATCGCCTGATTCCAAGTCCAGCACACTACCCACTGAGCCACAGCCTCCCTGTTATGTTTGTCATCAGTTTGTATCGATTTATCAGTTTATTTTTCATTTGGGCCAGAGACAGCGACTCTTAAAATGCCTTTTGAACTGCCTTTGTGTCCTGATGATGTAATGCATCAACATGAATAATCATTTGGGATATAGCTGCATTATATCTACACATAGCTTCAAAATATAAATGAACCCCGACCAGGACATTTATCCCATCTCACACTATGAAGAGCAGAAGTCATACACATTTGGAAAAATCCTGCCACACTTCTGTTATAGGGGGAAAATCCAATGGATTACCTTCTTGTAATTGCTGCAACTGTCTTTTCAGAGAGGCCAGTTTGTCTTGGTACATTCTGCATGAAATAAAACAGAGATGGTTTTATATTTTCCTATAATTTGTAAACATTAAAACAAACTTGACTTACAAATGACTTTTATTGAAACAGCTGACCCATGGTTAGCAAAGCACTTACTGCTCTTTGATTTCGACATAGTCATCCTCGTCGTGTTTGGCAAGGTCTGTTTCACTGGCATCTTCCGTGTCTGGAAAAAAGGTAATGAAAGAAGAAGAAGAATACTCTCAATTATAAAACTTTTTTTAACTTTAAAAACAGCCTCTAAAAAAAGACTGTTGTTGTGATCAATTCAGCATGTTATACCACAAGAAAATCATTAAGTTGGTTATAAAAAAAAAAGTCTTGAAGGCAAACAGGTTACATCCAGACAGACAACAGATGTCTACTCGGATCAAAGGACGTGCGTGGCACCGGTAAGGTAATGGTGAACACCCTGTTTGGGATTGCCCTCTTTGTAATAATAGGACAATGAACATCCAAGTTTGCCATGAAAGATCCTACATTATCTATCTTCGCATCAACAACGGGGAGTTTAGCAAGATGAAGACAACGCTTGTAGTTGTAATCGAATTACATTAATGTGCCAAGAGACAGAAATGTAGCTGTTAGTTTGAGTGTCACGCATTTGCCGCATGGTGAGATTAATCAGAAACGGTCCCCGGCTAACTTGGCCGTGCTGTCAGTCCAACGGCAACTCTCACGGTAAAGCTAACATGTTAAGGCTAATGCGATGTGGCAAACTTGGGGGCCAAGTTTATTAACACCGGCTAACCTAGGCCAGTCGGTGTTACCTTCAAAACCGGACAGGAGAAAAGGGTAAGGCCCAGTTGCATTAAGCTGACACTGCAGCTTTCATTTTCGGTTAGCATTAATGTGCTAGCTTAAGTTAGCCCCGTCTTCTTTAAACAGTAACCCGATTCGAGCTCGCGTAGTTAGGAGCAGCACCGCCGTCAACATGCCCGTGCGAGGAAGAAATAAGTCCAGCTGCTCGCTTCGGAAGTCAGTGTCAGGAAACTATCTAACCTTGTTGTGCTGTCATCGCCTTGCTTTCCTGTTGTCTCCTTTTCTCTTTCACTGCTATCCGTCCTGTCTCACTGAATAGTGTGAAAAGGGCAGTGCCGTGGACACAGGACGCAGGGTTTCGCCTGCCTGCCGATCTGTCAATGCGTGTAGCTAACGCTACTTAGCAGGTTGGCTAATTAACGCTATGTATCCCTTTTGGAATATGTTTGAAGGAAACTGTATTATTCCAGCAACGACGTAACTTACCAAACGTTAGTTTAATTAAACTTGCAGTAAGAGTTGATCCGTTTTAATGTATTACATAATAGAGGCAATATGCCCAATAATGTGGTTAAAGCTGATTGGTGCCTCACGGGGAACGTTAGTATAGATGGGCTAGCATGACAACAAATGTTCGGTGATATCATTATCTTTAACCGTTGGTTAAATTGTTGCATCAGCAGACGTTATTCGCTTGCACACAGTTTAGCTAGTATCCATCATCTGCTTCTGAAATGTTTCTTGACTCGGCAGATACTTGATTGGCGGTCGTGTGGTAGCTTGTTATGTAGCTAGCATGCCAACTGCGTGTAGGCGAGGCTCGCGTTTTACGAGCTTTCCAGCTTGGGGAACAGGAAGTTAAACATTTAATTTAGGAGGCAATGTGAAACAGCTTAATCTGTAGATCACTTTAAATGCTAGATTGAAAAATAGCTGATTTGACGCAATTAAAGCGCGCTTCCGTTTCTTTTCCAACAAGTAGACAGAGCCCGTCGGGGTTTTTTGCTCAATTCGTCAAACGCTACCTTCTTCCGAGTCTCTTCCCCTGAAACTCCGGTCATCATCGTCCTCCACGCTATCAAGTTCTTCTTCATCGTTGTAATAATCCACCATAGGCGACAGCAAAGTCGAAGCCATTTGTTCGCATGCAAAATGTAAACAAACACAAAATAAACAATCGATTTGTGTTTTGCAGCTCGCTTGGAAAAGCGCCTACAACTGGCAGGACCTCCGAGTATCAAGCTGTCTGCTCTTATGCCTGAAAACAATGTCTGTAATATTAATGTGTAACATTTAAAAAATAATGTTTTTATTTTATTTTTCAAACATTTAAAATAAATACAGTATATCAGTCCATGATGTATGTGTTTTCTGTATGCACATTGAAAACTGCCTTAAATAATATCATCAGGCATTATACCGATCAGCAGCAACCGTCGGGTGTCTTTGTTTTGGCTCCCGTCTGGCTCGCTTTCAATCTAGTTTATCTACACTCAGAGGGCTGTAGCTACTGACCTTTTTTAAGCGAGAGTTTTCCGTACTACGAAAATACTCTCTTTTAACCTGGCTAGATCACCATGGCAATTTATCATAGACTGTATATATAATATACATGCAATTTATGCATAACCTGGTCCAGACCATTATATTATAAGGCCCTCAAGACCATGTTACAACAACCTAGCCTATATCAGTAATTCAGAAGATCAAAGCAAGGAGTGTATAAAGTATTATAATATTTATTTCAAATGTTTTCTCTTGCCATTGGCCCACACTGGCTCTTAAATAAACCTCCTATCAATTGTCAGATGCAAATTGTAATTCCCTGTATTGTTAATCAATATGAAGTGTACATGCATATGCAGTATCATCATTCAAACCATACCTTTTAACACTTCGGAATCATTCATTGGGGGACAGATTCTAACCAATGTTACATCCCTAAGATGTATTTCTACATTTTGTCTGTCTGCTTTCCACCCAGTCACACTTATAAGGAATTTTAAATCAGTAGGCATCAGAACATTTTTTAAATGTCCTTTCTATACCAACAATTTATCAAGTAATTTAACTGATACATTAGTTAGTAGTTAAAACCTACCAGGCGTAATTGATTGGAAAATTGCAGATTATGCATATTATCTCTTAGATTTACACACGGCATCTATTGCACGTCTGTCCGTCCTGGGAGAGGGACTAGGGGCTATATAAACATTGATTGATTGATGCTAACATGGTGATTGCAAGTTTAATCATATCACGGTAAACATCTTCCATTCACTGGTCAGGTATAACAATGTTGAAGGCCATTGTTAAAAAGCAATAGCATCCCTCCACGAAGTATAATCCATTTTTAGATCCCTTTGGGTATATATAATAGTTTGGTTGGTTTTGCAAAAAGAATCTAGTGACATTTAGTCGGTTTTCTGTCTGTTCTCTGATACATGAAGTATCTCTTGCCTGTGTCAGGATGAATAATACAGTTATTTCAGAAGTGAACCTCTAAGTTGCTTGCCTTAACATGTTGCCTCCAAGGAAACAAAAAACACCTGGTCCATGCATTTATATGTGAAAGCCTAGAATAGTGAGAGCCTGTGTAGACCATGCTGTTCCTGATAATGACACTAAACTGAAGGCTGCTTTTCAACTATCCTCCTAAGCCTTTCCGGAACATGTGTACCTGCCCTTCATAATGTCTGTAAATAATTGATTGACAATTAGTTTTAATTGAGCTTTTTATTTGAATATGTGCTCTTTCCATTAGTAATAGTAAACTGAATATCTTTGGAATTTGAACTTCAAGACCAATTCTCGTACTCTGTTAAGTAATTTATTTATTTTTGTCTGTGGATTTATATCAATCAATCAATCAATGTTTATTTATATAGCCCAATATCACAAATGTTACATTTGTCTCAGTGGTCTTCACAGTGTGTACAAAATATCAGTATGACAATACGACACCTTCTGTCCTTTGACCCTCAAATCGTACAAGGAAAAACTTCCAAAGAAACCCCACAGTTAATGGAGAAAGAGGAATAACCTCAGGGAGAGCAACAGAGGAGGGATCGCAGGACGGACAGACGTGCAATAGATGCTGTGTGTAAATTGAAGAGATAATACATTTTAAAGCGTAGGTAGACCAAATATTTGGAAATGCATGTGTCTATAATAGGAAGATGAATCCAGGAGGATGTCAACAATCCTGTGGGAGCCATCAGAGAAGCAGTATGATGAGAGTCAGGCAGGACCACAGTGACAGGTTCAGCCACGTTTAAATAAACGAAGATGAATGGCATGTCTCTTAGCGCTGAATCCATCAGCCGCTGAAAGGACTGAGCTGCGTTCTTAAGTCCAAACGGCATACGCAGGAACTCGAAAAGCCCAAACGGCGTAATTACCGCATTTTTGGGTACGTCCGAGGGGTGCACCGGAACCTGGTGGTAGCCCCGCACAAGATTCACCTTGGAGAAAACCAGCTTGCCCGCCAGGTGTGCAGAGAAGTCCTGGATGTGAGGGACCGGGTAGCGGTCTGGCGTAGTGGCGTCGTTAAGGCGGCGGTAGTCACCACACGGTCGCCAGCCACTGGCTGATTTAGGGACCATGTCAAGCGGCAAAGCCCAAGGGCTGTCTGAGCGGCGGATGATGCCCAGACGCTCCATGTTGACAAACTCCGACTTGGCGACTGCCAGCATGTCAGGGTTGAGCCGCCGGGCCCTAGCGTAGACAGGGGGGCCTTCAGTGTCAATGTGGTGTTCTACCCCGTGTTTGGTAGTGGCAGCGGAAAAGGTGGGCTGCGTCAAGTCGGGAAACTCACTGAGAAGGTGCTGGAACTTGTTGCCCTGTGAGAGTGAGCTGGAGAGCCCGCTGAATGACGCCTCGCCGCGGGTACACGTGAACGAGGCAAACGTCAGTGTGTCCACCAGGCGGAGACGGGGTATCAAAGGTACAAGATATACTTTTATTAAGCATCTGCAAACACATGTAAACACTTCAAGCCCGGGAAGCTAAGACCGGCGGAAAATAGGAAGTCCGGCTCACTCAAATGTCCGTGCAGAACAATACCCCAAGACCTCCTTTAGATCCTGACACGAGATAATCTTCCCTCCTTGTTATTTATTGTCACATAGACGTATTTTTACCATTCTTCGTAACGATTTATAATGTATCTATAAATGTAATATACCATATTTTCTTACCCCAGATTCATACCTTGGAACACCGTGTGGGAACACGATAGCCCTCCTTCCTTCTTCTCCCTGCTCTTTTAACGCGGGCGTATAAATAAATTTTTGGTTGGATGGGGGGGGGGGGCGGGGGGGGGGCGGGGGGGGCGGGGGGGGGGGGGGCGGGGGCGGGGGCGGCATACGGATGTAGCGGGCTGCCGGGTGAAAACCATGGCCGGGATACCCCTACGCAGGGCTTGCAGGGCTACAGGTCAGGCGGTGAGTCACCGACGAGGTCCATACCGACACATCCGATGTCGGTATGTTCCTTTACGCGAATCGGGGGCGCGTACTGTTTAATACAATTTCATTTGCGTTGTTTTTTTTCAGGCGGTTGAGGGCGCTCATTTAACGTCTGTCGTCGTTCTAACTAAAGTCATCGGTGAACATTTACCTTTCCGGCTTCTGATCTTTGCCAAACTTGTGACTAAACAAGTGTATCACTAGCAGAAGAGTATTTTGTAGAAACGATTTACAAACCGGTTAGTCTCATTAGTGCTATTGCCGCACCACAAACAACGTCCTTCAGGCTGTCTCTTAGTGAAAACGCCATCTTGAAGAGAAATATGTAGGTACCTATGTATTGTAGTGCACAACTATCTCTTACGTTGTGCATTACTTATTCTGGGGTGCCAAACTATCACCTACATCCACACACCCGACAGAAAGTAAAACTGTGTCTGGTAGGCCCAGTGGAATAAGGTGTTACATTTCATTAAAGGTGTGTCGGAAAGGAGAAAGAGACACTCTCGTCGTCCAAGTCGAAAGTCTTTTTGTCATTGTTTTTTTTGATTTTACCGTAAGTAAAAATTTTTATACAGCACACTTCATTATCTAAAAAAAAAAGGGAAGAAGTTCTCTCATGGTCTTACACATAAAATACAATCAATAAAGTTTAACGCATAATGGTTCCGAATGGATAAATAAACTAGATGGTTAAACCATTATGTTAATTATTTTTCTTGTTCCACACCCAAGCAAGAAGTAGTATACTGACAACCCCCCTGCAATTGCGCTTCGAGTTATTACCTTGAGGTCGAGTTGGGTTGGTATAACATTATAGATTCATTAGTAGAACTTTATACTGTACATAATAAACATTATAATGATGTGTAGAATAACACTCCAGTTAAAGTAGTATGAGGCGAGAAATTGTTATAAACTGCAAATCGACAGTATGTATTAGCTAGTATCACACCACTAGCTGTAATAAGTGGGT
>NW_011369101.1:213165-218180 GCF_000735185.1 Notothenia coriiceps | reverse complement strand
AAATGAATATGGAATCATGAACGTGGTGATTGACAGCTGATAGAAGTTAATGCATTTTTAATAGTTAGTCATATTGCATACAGGAGAAGATACATCCGTTGAGACAGTTAAGTTTAATGTACTTATTGCAGCAGTCTGCATAGATTTGGTACCCCTGGGTCTAAGGAGTGAAACAAGCTCATTCGAGGTTATTGTTCAGTTAAAATTCATTAAATGATGTCGTGCCACCTTATATATTCTATGTTTAAGGCTTTACTGGATGTGCACAAACTAATGTCACCTATCGTTTATTGACGTTAAAATATGAATTACTGTGGCATTCCAAGTTAACATTGATTATATGAATGGCGATTAAATCAGCATAACTTTCTGCCAGGGATGGCCACCCCTCAAAGTCTCCTGGCCACCCTCTGGGTCACTGCTTCAACGTCACGCCAACTTAAGATCCATATTTCAAAAATACAGATTCTAAATTGCACAATTGAAGCGTTTGTTTGAACGCTGTAGTCCGTTTATAGCATGACGTTTAGCATTTTTCTTCTGGCGATTAGATTTATGATTTGAAAATTATAAAAGTAGTAGGGTAGACATGGGATATTATCCGCTGAACAAAACGTGCATTTATCTAACAGCGTTTGTTTTACACAGGACCTTATTTCGAGCTATTTTTCCAAGAATCCTATGGGAAATCCATTGCTTTTTTGTCGAGGAACCCATGAGCAGTTTATCGGTAAAGGTTAAACGTCATCCGACTGACCCACTCTTATTAGAAATTAATTTAAAACGAGAGAAGTTAAGAACAAAAACACGTCAGGTTTATGGTGCGTGGTGCATAGTCTAGAAGGTTATTCTTCTTTTTGGTGATTGGCTGCAGCAGTTTCAAATCGATGAGATTGACTGAGAATGTATTCACACCACAACCAAAAAGACTAAAAGGCATTAGAGAATTACTTGTGTTAAACCCATGGTTAAGATGTATAATTATAGTTATAACCCACTAAAATAGTTACCTCTGGATTGTGTGTGTGATGTGTGTGTGTGTGTGTTGTGTGTGTGGTTGTTGTGTGTGTGTGTGTGTGTGTGTGTGTGGTGCTGTGTGTGTGGTGTGGTGTGTGTGTTTGTGTGGTGTGTGTGTGTTCCCTTACTATAAAAAGAAATGTACCAAACATATTTTTTAAACAAAATAAATTATTTGAATTACTTTCAAAAAAGTTATACACAAAGCCATGTTTTACTTTGGGGAACAAGGTGCCTTTATTGTAGGGAAGAATTGAGTCGGGGAGAGGGGGATGACATTTGGGAAATTGGTTTGCGGCTGGATTTTGAACTTAGTACTAGGCTTCAGTATGGGCCTGGAGCTCGTAACAGTTGGCACTGCCGGAGGGAAAAATATGTTTTTCATTTTTTTTCCATCTGGTATCAAAGTGTTATCTGATGATAGGGTTGGTTGACACCAGGCTGGAATTTCGTCATTTTAGGGGCAGGCATTTTTTCAGGGATGCCAAAGGCCACATGCAGGGCCACCAAAGGCCATTGAGGGAAACATTTGGAATTTGGAGCTTACAAATAAATAACTTCACTTATTGATAAAAAAAACACTACGAATGACATGGAAAACAAATCACTGTTTTAATATTCAATAATGTCAAACTTATATTATCATTATAGGCCTATGCCTCCTTAGTATTACCGTATATTTAAAATAAAATTACTTTACTTTGAATAATTAGTGTTTGGTATGTTTTCCATCTACTAACTTCTCCCATTCACAAATCAAATCAAAAAATCTAAATTATAAATTTTATATGCATATGTACAAATCATATTCCCAATTTCAGAGCAGAAAACAGGCTTCAAGGGTCAAACCTGCACATACATCATTCAGCAGTGTGTGCGCGGTGTGTGTGTTGCGTGCGTGCTGGTGTGTTGTTGCTGTGTGTGCTGTGCTGTGTGTGTGTGCTGTGTGTGTGGTGTGTGTGTGGGTGGGTCTCTTGTAATCAACTCCTCACAGCTCTGGTCAGAAACTGGACCAAAAGTTTAAACATAGCAACATGTCAAACCACAGAACGTCATGCGAAATATCAATTGCTTCTTTAATCTGTCTTTAGGACGTGTGTTGGTGAGGTTGTTGGCGGAGCAGCTACAGGTTCATTTCTAGCCTTGATTGACTCCATTCAGGTATAAACACGGCATTTTAAAAGGTTTTTCGCCTGCCGTTTGTCTGCAGACTTGGCAAAGCATTTATTCATGTTTTTTATTAAACCGGTATCAGTATGAGTTACTTCAGATCATTCTGAAACGTGGTATTACAATTAAATCACTGCTAAATATGGTTCATTTTGTCGTAGTTTCCACCACGTATTTACATTGAAATAACCCCGCCCCCTCTCCAGCGCGTTCCTGTTTGAATGACAGGAGTAAACACAGGCTGGATCAGCCGCGGTTAAACTCCAGCTGGTTAGGGGCGATTGGAAATATTCGCATCGCGTCCCTTTGTGAACGCAGCGATTAATCAGGTTCAGAAAACACTGTTCTGACGCTTTTAAAGCAACTTTCGAGATTTAACAGGTGGTGGGATGGCACCCACCAGCCGATGGTGGGCCTTTAGGAGTACAATTATTTGTGGGGCATAACGGCCAGACCGAGGCGCTACCACGGCCATGGCCGTCATGGCCGCCGTAAAAATCCTACCCTGGTTGACACATGATCAAGCCTCTGCCCTGGAAGCTTAAAGGGGACCTATCATGCAAAATGCACTTTTGTGCTGCTTTTATACATGAATATGTGTCCCTGGTGTGTCAGGGAACTCACCAGGTGTCAGAAAACACAACTCTCTCTCTTTTCCTCCATACCCAAATCTCTAAAAACGGGGCTGCAACGGAGCTGATACAGATTTGAATGTTTCTGACGTCAGAAAAGGGGTGCTCCGCCTATATGGGCAACTCTCCACCTATCAGGGGAATGGGGGGTTGGCCCACAGCCATTGCCGCTCGAAAGCGCTGGAGACGCTGTAGTACATATGCCAGGACTGTAAGTGGCGCTTTAATCTGCCACAAAAGCAGCGAAGAAGACTTCTCACAGAATCAGCCCTTGCAAAAACAGGGCTGGAAAAGAGCAAATAGAGCAAAATGAGGCATGGCTAAAATGCATGATCTGTTTGGTATTTTGAAAACAAAACTTCACAGACATGTTTTATATAGGTATGGACCTACAATATATTATTCAAATATAGCATGATAGGTCCACTTTAAAGAATCCACCCACTGACAATTAGAAAGAAAAGTGATAGTGCGCTGACATATAAAGGAGCACTTTGTACACAAGGGTTTTTACTGTCTCTTATCAACACATTCTTGTAAAAACCTTTGAAATATCAACAGTATAGAATATGGGCCTTACAAACTTATTTGTGAGTCTCTGTATTGAACCAGAGGAAAATCTAAGAGATTTGGAAGGACTAATCGTGGAATCAGTGTGAGGTTCACACCATAACGCGTCAAAACGCTCACAGCATTAAGAACTTGTGAGAACAACACTGAACTAAGAGACTCTCAAGTCATCCTCAGACTATTTCCAGCCTTGAAATCAGATTTCACAGGTTCTGTTCTTGGAGTTCTCGTCTATTTTGGGTCGGGGACGGATCGCTGTAATTCATGGAGAGACGCCGGAGGAAGCCTGTCACACGCCTGTCACATGCCTGTCTGCAGATCGTAAATGGGCTGGGAATCACACACACCATAAATTCAACCTCAATAAAAATGACTGTAACTACAACATATAACTGTCAGAGAAACTTGCACTAATACATACTGTGCATATACCTGCATTTGTTCTGAGTGAGAGAAAACTATTCTGTTTAGAGAGGCCCTATTAGGATTTTGTGGTGGGGTATTCCTTATCCTACAATGTGTTATACTGTATAGGTTAGTGTGCATGTAAATAGCAAAGGGTAAAATCCCTGTGTTCCCTCCAGAGGTAGTGAACACCGGGCGTCCATTGGACTCCTTTGTTCACGTCCTTAACATCACAGTTACATCACTATGTAACACCCGTGCTTCTATTGGCTATTGCTCCAACACATTGTACGTGATAGGCTAAGGTGTAGGACATCTCTAAGTGGTTGACCAATCACAACAGAGCCGGCCAGCTAACTAATCAGAGCAGACTGGGCTCTGGTTTCAGACAGAGGGTGAAAGGAGGTGCTGCAGCACAGTGAGAAAAATAAAGACCTTTTTGAACATGAAAGCATGGAGACATGTCCCAGTAGAGCAGGGGTGCCCAACCAGTCGATCGCGAGATGTGTCTAAAAATAGAACAACAATATTCAGTTTTATCGTTAATGTCCTATAACATAATCTTCCTGTGCAAGAATAATGCACTTCAACGCATCGTAGCTTTGTGATTGGCGTGACCCCATGTATCGGGGGGCAGTGGGCACTAGTTAGCTGACGTTGTCCGTGACAACAGGAGTGACACACACACAAGACCGCAATTATGGCAGAAGCAAAAAAGCCAAAAATATTTCATTTTACTCCGAGTGGGAGGATGACTATTTTTTTGTTTATTCCAATTCAAAGTCCATCTGTCTCATCTGCAATGCGAGTGTGGCTTTACCCAAGAAGGGTAATTTAGAGCGGCATTTCAAAACAGTGCACAAACGCTACGAGACGGAATTCCCTCCTAATTCTGCCCTACACTCTTCTGTTCGTTGCGTGCATGTGTAACAGAGTTAAACATGTGAATACATAATTATAAGTTTGTGAATGTTTAATTCATAATAAGTTGTGAATTTTAAGAGATGAGATTGTTCCATTAATATGTTAAAGTTTAGGTTTTCGGTAGCGCCGAGACATCATGTCCCGTGCGGAGTACCGTCTTGTGTTCCAATACCCAGTAACTGTATTTCCACCCTCCGGACGCACAAAAAAAAAAAACAAAACAACTGGCACATCTGTAGAATAACGACCGAGACTATCACAGTGACAAACGCATCTATTTGAGACTGGTAAGATTCT
>NW_011369101.1:204447-213120 GCF_000735185.1 Notothenia coriiceps | reverse complement strand
TAGCAATTAAGAGTAAGTCAAGCCGACTACTAGTGCTTTAGACCAGTGGTTCTCAACTGGTCAGGCTTCGGGATCCACTTTTTCCTTTGTCAACAAATCGCGACCCGAATTTTGAACCACTCAAATTTATTCAACAAAAAATGGTGCTGTAATCTATATACGCTTTTCAGCATACAATATTAATTAAAGTGAAGTACAATCCCTTATATCGCTTCACAGAACTAAAGTATGCTTTTAAAAAAGTAAGTAAATACCCGACATATTAATAATATTTTATGCCATTGTTTGTTTTTCACTTTGTTCTGACAGCTGAACTTGTCTGTGTGAATTGTGGGTAAGGGAAGATAGCCCCCATTGTTCTGTGACCTGTCAATCATCAAACCGGGGGTCATATTTCATTATGTGTTCATTTTTATCTGAAGTTGTACCCATGGATGTATAAAGAATAGTTCTACCGCAAAGTTATTCTCCGTGGGGACTTCCGGCAACACTCTTGATTCTGATTGGCCAGAAGACTCGAAAAAACATCAGCAAAGATGTTTTATTGAGAAGATGATCACTACGTGACAGAAGTTTTCAAAACCGTTTATGGTCTCCGGTACTTCCAGTCCAACGCTTACTGCATGCACAGCGTTAGAAAATCGGGCCTTCAAAATAAAAGTTTGACTTTTTCTTCACTCACACATCTGCGACCCACTCGAAATGGGTCCGCGACCCACTTTTGGGTTGCGACCCACCAGTTGAGAACCAGTGCTTTAGACCTACGTCAACTAAAGCACCACCACCATCACAGTTCTTTCCCTTTCTCTTCCTTTAACGCATATATCACATGTTATTTAGCCCGCCCTGTGGGAGGAGGAAGGACTTTCACACAGTCAGCAGATAAAACTGTCCACTCATGATGCCTGCCTCCCACTGCAGGTCTGTTATATCTACTGGAGCCCTAATAAAGGGTAAAGGAGCCATCCTGCTGAGCTACAAAGGCAGCTTAGCAGGCAGAAAACCAGCAGGATCCAATGCCAGGGTGAAATAAGACACACACAATGTGTTTAAACATGTGCTTTCACCAAGGGGACAGACTCAGAGGACTTCCCATCAGGCTTAACTGTTTGCTCTACTCGTTTGATTAATTATTCATCATTTAAACACATAATATATAACATTGCTGCAATAAAATGTTATGTAAATGTTTCCAGCACTATTAAAACTAGAGAAATCTGTAATTTTGTTTGGTTTTATGTCCTGTCCCCTTTGGGTATGCGTCATAAATATACTTTTTATCCACTTTAAATAATAGGAAAAAACTCCTGAACAGCCTCTCTAGAGCATCAGTTTCACTCACTTTTAGAAAATGAAACTGTTATTCTTAGTGTCATTTGAGCTGAACGACTTAAAAACTTTCCAAATAATAATCAATGAAGGAATCCTATCCAGAAGAAGCTGACCAAACTCCCCCTTCTGTTAAAGGTCCCCTATTATAATGTTTCTCATCAATATATTACAGGTCTCAGATATATACAGACATGTCTCTGAAGTGTTTGGCTCCAAACACCAAACAGATCATTGCAGCATTACCCATAATCCCCTCTGTTTCAGCCCGGTTTCAAAAGTGCTGATTCTCTGTCTGTTACTTCAGATGAAAATAAGGAGCCACTCCCCACGCCCCTCTGAGAGACATTTGGTTACAAAGAACACAATGGTGCTCTAGGAGGAGATTCAGGTGATAAGGTGGGGGGGGGGGGGGTACCCTTGGTCGCTGATGGGCTAAAGGTTTACACAAGACAAAAAAACTCGTTATGACATCATAAAGTGGGCCAAATCTGATCAGCTCATTTCCAGACAGGTTTTATAGAAATGGATCAGGGACAAAAAGAGAGAGAAATCTTTGTTCCTGAAACTTTCAGAGTCTCTTTCCAACAGAGGGGACACATGTTGATGTAGAAGAGACATGAAGACAGAGGGGACACAGTTGATGTAGAAGAGACATGAAGAAGAGGGGACACATGCTGATGTAGAAGAGACATGAAGAAGAGGATTTTGCATTATAGGTGACCTTTAATGTCGGATTAAGAGACCCCTAGTGGCCAAAACATGACATGCGTTTAACATCCCCACACATATCCACCCGTAAACATTGGAAACGTACTGCCAAGTTAAGCACATCAGACGTCAAGATAAATGACAACAAAGAAAAGGTTATATCTTGTGTCTGTGAGTTTCACGGTCCAGCTTTGTCTCACCTCTCGAAGACATATCTGAGGGCGATGAAGGCCGACGGCCAGGGGCAAACTGAAGAGCAGATCCCTGGGCCGAGGAAAAGGCGCTCCCTCCTCCTCCTTCATCTCAGTGTCCTGGCCTGCCAGCTGATGCCAGGAGGAAAGCCCGAGTACTCCTCTTTCCACAGCCACTCGTTAAAAAAGCCCTCCATCCTGAGGAGAGGAGGAGTTTCAATGTGAAGCAGAACTGGACCTGTTTAAACATTGATGCCCTCATAAATATTAAAGCCAAACAGCAGCACAGGACCCTTAAGATCTTAAAAGCCACTTCCGAACAAAACAGCCTCTTGTTTACGTTGATTAAATTAACTTGTTAATCTGCAGTTGGTTTTCCCAATGTCTTTTCCCAATATTATAAAATAGTGAGGGATAGATTTAAAATTTCAAATGCTCAAAAGGATTATCTTCTATTTCCTCGTATCTGACAGACAGTAAACACCCCCAAATATTAGCATATTCTACAGTAATATATGGTCTAGGAAAAAGCAGCTAATCCCTTTTCCAATCCTTAATCAGTGGGACTGCCCATTCGTTTGGTCGAGTATGTCGAATAACCGTTACACATCAATCGTTCCGAAGATTTAGTGGTTTAAGCCATTTTTTGGAAATGCCTAATGCTAATTATTTATTTTTCTAAGAATCCAGGACCATATCTCAGTTATACCACAATATAGAGACTTCTTGCCCAGATCTGAGATTAGCTCACTAAAAGAATTCCGCTTGATTTGAGGGCCAGCCCCAAAATTTAAGAAATTAATGCAGAAGTATATTTGGGATTTTTACCGAAAAATCGAAAAAGTCAACTAAAATCAACTAATCGACTAATTTTGTCTTATCTTAAACCGCCATGTTATAGTCCATTAGTTTGGCCGGGAAGAAGGTTAGAGTTAACAACAGGAAATCCATACAGCATACCTAGGCTGGCACAACGTCGAGTTCACAACACCTGAACATTCAGCCTTAATGCATGAATGACTTGTTAAGTATCTCAACAACACACACACGACACAACACACACACACAACACACGACACACACACACACACACACACAACACACAACACACACACCACACACACACACACACACACACACACACACACACACACACTTAATGCTCGGTGACACCTGGCACATAACACAGAAACAAATGCGATAAACACTCTAGACAGACACCAAACACACCAGCAGATCGATTGAGTTTAAAATCGCTTCTTCTAGCGACACAAGAATTGCAGCTGTACAACATGATATCTTCCATGCTGCACAGACCATACAATCGAGTCAAACAGAGAACACCTGCGAAAATCCTTCTCTACAGGACACACCAGGGATTTATACACTAAAAAAGCCTGAGTTATAATAAATCCATGAAGTCTTGCAGCAGGAAGCCCTCTCAATCCAGCAGAACAGCCTCGAGTTAAAGAGGACAAATCCACATTTTAGATATTCAGAAACGATTGTAAACCTGCCGTTTTTACTCCAAAACAGTAAATAATATGCTCCATTGCGCTTACCTGTCCACGATCTTTGATGGAGAGTGGCACAGCAGCAGCAGAAGCGGGAGAGGAGGAGGAGGAGAGAGAAGAGGAGGAGGAGCCAGTTTGACGCAACCTGTCACCCAGAGGGGTCAGCTCCCTGTCACCCTGCATGAGATATAGCCATGGTATGCTAATCATTGTCCCTAGCAGACAAACATGATGGCAGTCAGGGTGCAGGGATCATGGTGGATGTTACAGCAGCTGCAAGAGCTCTGACCTAGAGGGGGTGACCTTTACTCCGCCCCAGCGCCCTCAGGAAGAAATCCCCTCGGGATTATAAAAGAACCCCCGACCATCACGCCAGGCCAAAAATTGTTTCTGTCTGCTGCGTCTGGGAGGCGGCAGCCGCAGCATACCACAGGGCATAAGACACACCTGAACTGTGAAACAAATTTCCGCTAATATTCATCGGCTCTTCTACTTAAAAAATAAATGTATATATTGTACGCAAGTACAGTCCTATTTCAATTAACTCGCATAGTAAACCCTTATTGCCTATTTCACTTTTTTAAAACTATTTTTCTTTTGTATACTATTCTTGGCACTAGTATTTTTCTGTTTATCTGTGTTATTGCGTTGGCTCCTGTTGGAGAAGCCTGGTGACACACAAGATTTTCATACGCCCATAACACTGTAGGGCTATGTTGCGTATGAGCAAAATAAAGAACCTTGAAACCTTGGTATTCATTACAAATGTGGAATTATACTCAGTTTGTGCTACAAAAAGCCAAAAGGCTTAAAACAAGGTTTTTGATTTGATTTTAAATATTATCTTGTTCAAAATCAATGTGATATTAACACACATTTTTGCTTTATTTATTTATACTACGCTTGTAGCTCTTGAATACATATTTTGTTTAGTAGTAGAAGTTTTTTATTATATATTATGATCAGTAATTATTATTTTAAAGTTATTATATCAATACTTTTTAGCGAATTGTTATTCAGTACCTACCTTTTTAAACTTTTGACTTAGGTATTCTTCAAAATTTTGTTTAGCTGAATCATTTTATTTATATATATTATCCAAAAATAATCTAATGCTTCTTTTTTTATGCTGCTTTATATTCAACTAAGTTATGATCTCTTTTTGCTGCTCAATTTTTCAAAGCACGCTTCTTTATTATAAGTGGAAGGAAGGAAGGAAAGGAAGGAAGGTAACAAGATAATTGGAGATCAAGTCTCAATCATAATAGGGTTTTGGCAGAAATAGAAGAAAAGTTAATAACGTGTGAAATTAAATATTCGGTTGGACAGGCTTTTTATTTTAACCGGTATGGCACATCATACACTTCCCACAGAATGAGGATATTACTCGTGAGCTATTCTGTCAAAACTATGAACTTTTACCCATGGTTCTTTCATGGCACCAGTTATTATCGTGAACTGTGTATTTGTTTGTAGGCCTTTATTTAGTCCAGGTAAAAATCCATTGAGACCGGCTGCCACACCATCGGTTTACAACCATGTAACAGAAAACAAAAAAGACACATACAGGCATAATGAAGAGGGGTACATTTACAAGACGTATCAACAAAGACAGGTAGCCAGGGGTATGCAAATCAATTCGCTCAAGCCGTGCTTTAAAATGAATGCAGGGAACCAAAATGCTCAATTTTCGATAGTTTTGGCAAGTGTTCCAAAGGCTAGAGGGCTAGCGCACATATAAAAGCTTTAGTGGGGGCCTAAACTAGTCCCTAGGCAGCTGGCACATGTAAAAAAACCCCCATCCTGGGATCTCCAGCGGCAATAGCTAGGCTTGGCCACTCTCTGTGATATCAGCTGAGCAGATGTGAGGTGGTAGTTTACCCAGCGTGGCCCTTAAATAAATGAACATTGTTTACCAATGACTGACGCCTGCCTAACAGTGAGTGAAGGCAGACGCTGGCCCTTGGCATAACCAGGGTACCAGTGATATAAGTGCTTTACAGTTAGTAACAAATCTCAGGCGAGCTGTTGATAGGCCGGCATCTAACTTGTATCAGGTAATGGCATGGTGGCATTCATAGAGGTCAGATCACGCATAGTCCAGCACCCCAGGTAGCAAAGGTCACATAGACCTTTTCCTTGCTCAAGCGAGAACAGGAACTTGTTTCTGAAAAAGAAACGAGGCTTCACCCTCACTTTCTAAGGGCAGATTATTGAGCCTGAAGTTTCAAAAGAGAGACAATGCATTCAAGGCCGATAGCCAAGGTGTGTTAATAAACAGGTAACCACTTCAAGTACTTTCATTAGATAGTAAGCAATATCCAAAGTGGTCTGCCCGGTGTCTTTTTGGCTTTTTGAAAAAATAGCCATACCTAGTTTTTATCCACATATTAAACTTTATTGAGGAATTTTGCTGNAACACATACAGTGGGGCAGAAAATTATTTAGTCATCCACCAATTGTGCAAGTTCTCCCACTTAAATATACATAGGATGAAAATTACAGGCCTCTCATCTTTTTAAGTGGGAGAACTTGCACAATTGGTGGATGACTAAATAATTTTCTGCCCCACTGTATGTGTTTGTTGCATGTACTCTCCAAAGGTGATCTGGTGTATCACATTTCAGTCACCTTTTTTCATCCAAGGACTTGTTTTCAAGTTATTGAAAATAGACTTCTCATTTACCCGAAATCTGCCGCTGCCCCCCTCTTGCTCCTCTCAGGGATTCTTATAGCGCACTACCTCCAGTCCATCACGCCGGCCCTGGCTCTGGGTGGGGAGCTGGTGTACCACAGCAGGCCGGGGGAGGAGGGCTCAGTCATGTCTTTAGTGGGCAGATACACAGGTGAGGCTGCTTACTGTTCAAAAGTAGAATCAAATGAAGTTGGCCTACACTTCCATAATGTAGTTTTTCATGTGGTTAAACCAGCGCGCTGACTTGTCCCCCTCTGTACAGGAAGTAACTACATCGCCACATTGACCGTGGGCTCAGCAGGGGCTCACGCTTCATACTATCACAGAGCTAACGAGCAGGTACTTTCTCTCCTGTATTGCAGTCTTAGCATGTATAAAATGCAAGCAATTTGTGAAAGAAAAATGAAAATGCTTAACTGGCCTCCTATGTGTTTTTGTTAGTCTTAGTTTTCTTTAATTACTTAACAGTTTTTTGTTTTTTTCCCTTGCTGTGCTGAAGGATGTTTTTATAAATCCTTATTCATCGTCCTCTAATCATCTTCTCTTCTACAGTTGCAGCTGGGCGTGGAGTTGGAGGCCAGCACCCGCATGCAGGACACCAGCGTGTCGTTCGGCTACCAGCTAGATGTGCCTAAAGCCAATTTACTGTTTAAAGGTAAGAAAAAACTAAGTATCGGCCTCAAAAAATACTTTTAGTACCAAAAGTGAAAGTGGTCTTTTGCAGAATGGCCAAGTAAAAAAAAAAAGTGTTTATTATGTGATTATAATTTATTTGTATAATATATTGTAAAGGGGAGGCTTATTTTCTTTATTTAACACACTGTTGGTTAGCTCAACATGAATTAAATCATAATCAATAATACAAATGTTAATCGCATGGAGAAAAATATTAGTTTAAACCTAAATATAATTTGAAATGAAGTATTATGGATCTGCAGAGATATCCCTTTATCTTTTAGTATTCTAAAGACATGTATGTTTGGTACAGATTCTTTAAAAACAAATGACTTGATGATAACGAGCTATGATGCACAAATGATCAATCACACATGAATAATATCACAATTGCAATTCAAGTAAAAATAATCACAAGTAATTATTTCCAACTCTTGCAGTCCTTGTTCTCATATCTGATGGAATGACTCTCATTCTAATGATGCATCCCCTCCCTCCTCCAGGCTCATTAGACAGTAACTGGGTGGTGGGGGCCACGTTAGAAAAGAAGCTGCTCCCCCTGCCCCTCTCTCTGGTCCTCTGCACCTTCCTCAACCACCGCAAGAACAAGTTCCAGTGCGGCTTCGGGGTCACCATCGGTTAGACTCCGCCCACCGACAGACTCAGAGCGGACAGCAGCACCACCATGTCCATCTTTCATCTGTCACTCCATTCTGACAATATCGTGCTCTAAGTTTCATCACATGGTGAACAGAAGGTAATTTAAATCTGATGCATTTAAAACTGTACGATTGAATAATGATCAGAAGTGAAACAAATAATGTGATTGGTCAGGAATATTTCGACTGTGGACTCCGGACACAAACCAATAGACTGTAGAGGTGTTGTCACATGGAGAGACATCACAGAGCTCTTCGTTTTTGTCCCTGAGTTCAGTGCCTGTCGCTCTAGTCTTGAGTTTTATTCCTGTTTTTTTACTGTTAGTCTGTTTTGGCGTGCGGTGAATGAAATCGTTGTGTTTGTTAAAAGGTGATTTATAAGTTTAGCAGCCAACAGGAGGGGGCGGTACTGCATGTCACGTTCAAAATCCATCACTTGTTTTGCCTTTTTTATGTTACTTACATATGGAACAGTATATATGACCTGTATATACCTCTTGGAAACTGATAAATACCATTTCTTACAGAAAACCTTTGTCTTGTTTCCTTCAATCAAACTTGACTGTGTTGGAGTCTGAGTTTATGAGTTCTATAAAGGCTGCTCACTTAAGTTTACATTTTATTCGTTACATTTGGGAAAATATTTAATTTAATCCAAGGTTAGAAATATCCTTGAATTCAAATCTACTAAACTTAATCTAGACCAGTGGTTCTCAACTGGTGGGTCGCGGACCCGTTTCAAGTTGGTCGCAGATGTGAGGGAAGAAAAATAGAATTGAAAAATAAATTAAAAAACTTTTTGGGGAAAAAGTCAAACTTTTATTTTGAAGGCCCGATTTTCTAACGCTGTGCATGCAGTCGGCGTTGGACTGAAAGTACCGGAGACCATAAACGGTATT
>NW_011369101.1:202544-204377 GCF_000735185.1 Notothenia coriiceps | reverse complement strand
CAACACACACACACACACACACACACACACACACACACACACACACACACACACACACACACACACACACACACACACACACACACACACACACACACACACACTTTAATACACACTGTCACACACACACTTAATACACACTGTCACACACACACTTTATACACACTTTAATACACACTGTCACACACACACTTTAATACACACTGTCACACACACACTGTCACACACACACTTTAATAAACACTGTCACACACACACTTTAATACACACTGTCACACACACACTTTAATACACACTGTCACACACACACTTTAATACACACTGTCACACACACACTTTACACATATCCAGAATATCCAGAAATGATTTGAATAATTATTAATAAATGTAATAAATAAATGAAACATTTCTAAAATATCTTAAAAATAAAGAAAACTGAAGAAATTTCAGCAGAAAGTGAAAAACGATAAATCAGATTTTACAACAAAACATCCGTTAGCATCTGCTAAGCTAACCTGCACTTCGTCGGCTCCGCCCTTCGTCTCGTCGGCCAATCGACAGCCAGGCAGCGGGTCAGCTGGGCTGTGGGCGGAGCTTACATTGGCTCCTCCTCTATTGTCCTCTTTAGGGTGTAGCAGAGAGTCTCGTAGCGTAGCAACCAGACGGTTGTTGTCGCTAAGGAGACGCTCCAACCTGTCAATCTTCTGAGCGAGGCGGGACAAATCCTGCAGACAGGAAGTGATGTCATCAGAAAAAGTATAAAAACAAAAAACTTAAGAAACAAAAAGTAATGGAAGTAAAAGTAAAGTGTTATTATAGAATAAAGGGGAGGAAGGGTATTGTCGTCCGGTAACCTGGGGGACACGTTTCATATTTAATAATTCAATAGAGAGGGTGAAGCAACTGTTGCTAACGCTTAGCAGCAGCGTAGCATAGTCTTGTTGTTATTGTAAGCATTTGTATGTATGTATTGTTTACGGGGGGGGGCCCACCTGGTCCCCCTGTCCTGCAGGTGCTTCCTGCGGAAGCTCCGCCCCTTGCTCCAGCATGCGATGCAGTGACATCAAGGCGGCGATGAAGACTCCGCCCACAAAGAGCGCGAGCAGCCACTTCCGCTTCATCTGGAAACACGGTGATATTAATATACGCTAAGACATTTAGAGCAGTGGTTAGAGCAGTGGTTCTCAGCTGGTCAAGCCTTGGGACACACTTTTTCCTTTGGCAATAAATCGCGACCCGAAATTTCGAACCACTCAAATCTATTCAACAACAAATGGTGCTGTAATATATACGCTTTTCAGCAGACAATANAGACACAAATTACGTCTCCTAAGTACCGTGGTAAGGTTGACAACAAACTAAAATCACATGTTGATCAAAAAAAGCCAATACGTGCTGTCCTCCAAACTGCCAGTTTGGAGGACAGCACGTATTGGCTTTTTTTGATCAACATGTGATTTTAGTTTGTTGTCAACCTTACCACGGTACTTAGGAGACGTAATTTGTGTCTGAATAACGTTTTGTTCATGAGTTATTGATCCGTGAAATCTGAATCTGCCAATATCGTTCCAACTTTACTCAACTTCCACACCGAGGGAGAGGCCTGCCGATGCGCAGCCTGAAGAGGCTTCAACAACGGCCACAGCCGCCGGCGTAGTGACACCGTCTGTAGTAATAGCAGAGTGATTTTATAGCAATTGATCGAATCCGGCCAGTCAACAGAGCGTGCGTGTGATATATTTAGTAGCAGGATGTGCACTGAAAAATAGGGCTCCCCCGAAAGCAAATGGGTAATTCGAACACTGACTGTAGGTGCTCCGCTTTTTGGGGGGG
>NW_011369101.1:180997-200997 GCF_000735185.1 Notothenia coriiceps | reverse complement strand
CGAGCTGACCAATCAGAGCACGGTGGGCTCACAGGGAGGGGGGGGGCAGGAGCTCCAACAAGCCGTGTAGGACAGAGAGTGAATACACATACTATACAGAGATGCTGGATGAGAAACCAATGTGAGTTTGGAACATTGAACAATGTGAATCTATTGAGTAGACCTCAACAATGGAACTATGATCAGTGGAAATGGCCATGACATGGGACCTTTAAATAAATATTATTTATTGATCTGTTACAGCATTTAGGAGGTGGAATAAAGTTTGAACAATAAAATAAACAGCAGATATATATTTATCTATATCTGCTGTTTATTTTATATATATGTATACATCTACAGTAGAAAACAAACATCATGAAGAATATAAAATATTATGCATTTATTACAGAAAGCAGCAGAAATATATATTTATATATTTGTATATTAATGTATTAATATATGTGATCTGAGTACTTTTTAAACTCCATTTAATGGGATATAAGGACCTCCTCCTAAAGACGTCATTTCCTGGACGGAAGTGTCGGCAGCGCTGAGTCAGCTGAACCAAACCGGAAGCAAAACAAAGAGCAGAGCTCGTTCACAAACGCTCCGACAGACTTCAACGTTTTTAATTATATTAACTTTAATAATTAAGAACTTTTTTTATTTGAGTTTCTTCCCGCGGGAATTTGCGTCATCGCGCAGGACGAACAGCACGCGACACTGAGCAGCAACGCGGAAGTGCAGTGAGGCAAGTTTGAATTTTAATATGAAGTTTAGATATTATCTTTAAGCCCGTTTGAGCTGCGCGCGCAGGTTCTGTCTCTGATTACAGAAGACTTTATAATAAATAATCTTTATTTATATATGTTCAGGAATAATGTTCAGGAATAAAAGCCGTTTCTTGAATTTAGAAACGGTTTTTATTCAATTATTATTAAAGAAGCTGAGAGACACATCACAGTTAATTATTTAAAGATCTTTAACTAATAAAGATTAAAGTGTACCCTTCAGTGACATCTCACTAACTCAATATAACACCTGAAGTGAACATGATGTTATTAAACTCTTTAAATGAAGAAGAAACAGATAAATGTCTTGATTTTGAAATTATTAACATTTTAAAGATGTTCTTTAAGAATATTTTATGTCCTGAAAAAATGCAAATATTTAAAACGAAAAATAAAATATCTTTATGTTTCGTAAAGATTATAATATTTGTAATGGTTTTTTTTAATGCTTAAGTTTAAATATTAAAATGTTATTAAAAACATGTATTTAGATCAGTGGTTCTCAACTGGTGGGTCGCGGCCCAAAAGTGGGTCGTGGATGTGAGTGAAGAAAAGAAAAATTGAAAAAGAAAAACTTTTATTTTGAAGGCCCGATTTTCTAACGCTGTGCATGGAAGTACTGGAGACCATAAACGGTCTTCTGTCACGTAGTGATCATCTTCTCAATAAAACATCTTTGCTGATGTTTTTTCGAGTCTTCTGGACAATCAGAATCAAGAGTGTTGCCGGAAGTCCCCACGGAGAATAACTTTGCGGTAGAACTATTCTTTATACATCCATGGGTACAACTTCAGATACAAATGAACACATAATGAACTATGACCCCCGGTCTGATGATTGACAGGTCACAGAACAATGGGGGCTATCTACCCTTACCCACAAAGTACTTCACATAGACTCTCCTCTTTGCTCTTCTCTCTGTGTGGAGCAGCAAGCTGTCAGAACAAAGTGAAAAACAAACAATGGCATAAAATATTATTAATATGTCGGGTAGTAATAGATGTATTTATTTTCTTCTCAGAGTGTACCAGAATGCGTAGTTTATATGTTAGTATTTCTAAAAATCTCCTGGGGGAGAATCCCCCCGGACCCCCTGCTGGGGTTGGGTTTCCAGCNGAGAGAGAGAGTGTGTGTGTGTGTGTGTGTGTGTGTGTGTGTGTGTGTGTGTGTGTGTGTGTGTGTGTGGACTGAACCCAGATTCTACCAAACTCCTGTATTTCTCTTCATGTATAACTTACACTCTTATAGATTTAGATTCCATATCTCCTGCTGAAATATGACCAGATATTTCACATATTTTAAAATGTTATTATGAAACTGCAGGCAAAGTTTAATAAAGTTGAATTTACATCCTGTCCCAGATTCAGTTTAAAGATCTGAAAAATTGGACCTTGAGTTGAGATTTCTTCTTCTTTTTTTTTTAACTCATATCATCCTCATGCCGGTGATTACTTTTCAGGCTCAAATTACAAATAAAAAAACCTCAGCATAATCATGAAAAAGAGATAATAATGTTATCTCTACCCGGCCTAGATAATAAAAAAGAACTCACTCAAGTATCTCTTTAATGATTAGAAAAACCAGAGCTCCTTTGAAACCATTGAAATATTAGTTTAGTATTTAATATGTTTCTATTTCAACATGCGTGTCGTTATTGACTCATAAACAGACTTTTTTTAAATATATAAACCTATATATATATATGATATAAACCTGGTTATTGTGTCATCAAAACACAAGATTATTAGTCGTTTTATGGAAGGACATTTTATATGCAATTAAAATACATAAATCCTTAATATTAGGCTTATTAATTTCTGCAATGTGTCGGCAAACCTTCGAAGGCAACACAAATTAAAACAATTTCTTTCTTTTGCTGCTTTTTCGTGTTTAGACGTATTTAGTATTTTTTTTGGACCCTTTCACGTCTCCTGATTGCATATTTCCCCCGGTGTTACTGCTGTAAAAACACGCGTGTTGTGGCGAGGGGTTTTTGGCTGTGAGACTGATATTGTTTTGATATTGTTGTGTGTGTGTGTGTGTGTGTGTGTGTGTGTGTGTGTGTGTTGTGTGTGTGTGTGTGTGTGTGTGTGTGTGTGTGTGGACGTGTGGTTTCTGTGTGTGTGTGGTGTGTGTGTGTATGGACGTGTGGTTTCAGTAGGTGTGTGTGTGTAGGTGTGTGTGTATGGACGTGTGGTTTCAGTGTGTGTGTGGTTTCAGTGTGTGTGTGTGTGGTTTCAGTGTGGGTGTGGTTTCAGTGTGTGTGTGTGTGGTTTCAGTGTGGGTGTGTGTGTGTGCATGCATGCATGATCATAACATCAGACCATGAGAATTGCTGATAAACCAAGCAAAAGACGAATGAATGATTCTTCAGAAACTTTATACAAAGAGCATCAGCCCTCACATGGCTCCTGGCATTGCAAGGCTTTGATCATCTATTAACAGGTTAATCATCAATAAGAAATCACAAAGAATGACATGTATAGCTCAAGACAGACTCAAGAAGTGTATTCTATATATTTTATAAGGAGTAAAAGCTCTATTTCAAATTCATTTGGCACATATTCATATTAAAGGTACACTCCTACTTAAATGCTATGAAGACATTGTCTCCTAGAAACATATTTACATGCATTAATGCTCAAAACACACATTAGTCTGTCTGAACCTATTCTCATTAGTCAGGTCAAAATGTAAAAACATGCAAAGTCTGCAAAACAAGCCGGATATTTACAGCAAATATTCAACAGGAAAGTATTGAGGAGAGGATCAATACTGATGCTCTGTCTCTTTAGCCGTAGACATTTGAGATATTTAAGTATAAAAACTTAGTAACACTTTGGATTAAGGTGCACATATTCACCATCAACTAGTATGAGGTCAAACTCACTAGCTTATTGGTCATGAACAAGACTTCACTTTAAAATAGGGAACATATTCTGAGTTAGAAATACGTCATTTTGACACAATTAACACTTATAGTTTCATGTCATAAGAATAGACCATATGTGTTGGATGTTATTATGAGAGCATATTACACCCATATTGAGCATATTAAGACCCAAACTCATGTACAACAACGTCCTTACTTACAATGAATAAGCACTGATTAGAGGGTTATTGAGGACGAACTCTTAATATAGTACTTGTAGAATATGGTCATGTAGAATAAGGCATTAATAAGTGTTTCATAATTAATAATAAAGAGTCAATATACTGCTAATATGCATGTTAATGAACAACTAGTTGATGGTGAACATGTGTACCTTAATATAAAGTGTTATTATATAAATGATACCGTAATGTGTACACATGTTTCTGATACTTAGTAGTCTCATTATCCAGGGAATCGGGGCGTGGATCTGACCCCAGAGCAGCTGGTATCATCTCGCAGTCCTCCTGAAACACAGCAAGTTATTTCAATGTTGACTGAAACTGTAACGCCTTTACTCTCAGCTGAGAGAAACAATTTCATAACATTCATCTGCTACTTAGTAATTATTTATCTATTACCTAATATCATTCCAATAACTTGTATATAGACTCGTATTCCAATATTCCACTTTTTTTAGAACTATTTTTCTTTTGTATTAGATTTTAATATAATATACTTTAATATTGCTTTAACACTTTGCTTATCTGTATTATTGTGTTGCATTGTGGGAGAAGCCTTTGACCTAAGATTTTCAACGACATAATTACTCTAGCTATGTTAGTTTGACAATAAAGAACCTTGAGGGTAAAATCAATCAATCAGAAGCTAATCAGGGTCAAAGGCACTGCATGGGTCTAAAATAGCATCTTCTGTGAACTTTAAAGAAAGTTTTGTGACGAACATTATCTACTGTTTGTGTGAAGAGAACAGTTTGACTTATTCTGATTGTACCACTGCAGTCGTATCATATTACATTGCGTAGTGTTGCATTATGGGAAGTGTAGTTTCCTGTTCTTTTGGAGCTTGATCTAATCTCAGGATTTAAACTCGTGATATTCCAGCCCTTTGTTGCAACAGTTGAGGCCTTTTTCAGTTTCAATTCTGTCTCTTACAAATGTCTTTTATTGTATTTCCAATATATACTTTGTTATGATTTGTAAATGTTACTAGCTGGTACTTCACTACTTTTAAAATGCTGTTACTTATATACATTACATGTCACTTGTTAGACTCTTCTATCCAAAGTGACTTACAGACTCAAAACTGTGGACAATCCCCACAGGAGCACTTTGGGGTGAAGTGTCTCAGGGACACAACGACATGCTGACTGCAGTGGGGTTTGGACCCCCTGATTCGAACACATACGCACAACCCACTGCGCCACACGCCATACTGTTCGTTTTTAATTAACATACAGTATCCTTGCCTCTTGTATCTAATGTTAGTCTACTTCTTTACTTTTCTCTGCTGCATCTTTGCTTTAACAAAGTATATGATAAATGACAGTTGGACAAATTAAGGATTTCTGATGCAATGCTAAATTGCTAGAATACCTGTTTTACTGGTTTTTGAAAGAGGTACACCATAATGTGTAGTTCTTGTTTCTGTGTTTTCCCATTATCATCATTATAATCCATTATCATCCATTATCATCCATAACAATGGGGGGATTTTATTGAGTGCTTACCGGTGTTTCGAGCATTCAGGCTGCACCAATTCAAATGTCCTCACTGTAACACGAACAAAGGGATTTCTGATGCCAGTTGCAACGTTGTGCTAAAAGGCTGACATGCCTCTCTAAGCAGATCATTGTTAAAGGTAAGATACAGTTTGTAGTCTTTGTAGGTGTCTCTAATTCAAAGTACATTTTCACGAGTACTTACCAGTTTTTTGGACCATCATTCACACAAGACACCAGTCTCGTGTGAATTCTCTCGTTTGGTCTTCAGGACTCTGCTGTAAATGATTTCTTTACGTTGGTGTGAACGAGCCATCAGCTGTGCTATCTGTCTCGCCGAGACAGTTTTTTCTGGGACAGGTGGCGGTTCTTTGCCCGTTGCCTTCACCTCCTCTACCTTCTCTTCCTCGCCCCCGTCACTAAACACATCGTCAGACTCACTCCGAGCGAGAACCGCGTGAAGATGAACGTTACGAAGCTCCTCCAGGGTCACAAAGGGGTGAGATTTCGTGAGGAAGGCGGAGGAATCGGAGTGGCGTCTCCGGGTTGGTCTTGGTTGCAGAGGAGGTCTGGTTTTAGTCGATGGATCTGGAGTTAATGGAGAGTTTGATGCGGGGACTTCACGATGAATGACAGGGAATGGGATTTGCAGAGATAGCCTGTTAGCACGAGGGGAGGTGGAGCTCGATTTCGGACGCAGTTTCCAACCTAATGGATCATGACCAGTGATGACTGAAGTCTGGACAGCAGGTGGAGGAGAGGAGCAGGAGGACGAGTTGGAGGAGGGGGGGGATGAGGATGAGGACGAAGAGGCCAAAGAGCGAGTTTTGACGCTAAAAACAGCAAATGGGGGGCAGGAGTAGCGTTTGGATGGATTACGGGGCACTGATTGGGGTGTGAGGAGGGGGACGACACGCTGAGGGGGGTCCGGCTCCTTTAAGTTCTTCTTCAAAGTGATAACGGGGGAGGGGGAACACCTGCAGAAGTCGGCAGAATATCGTCTCTGATGAGAACGAGGGAAGGAGATGGAGGGAGGGCGGTGTCTGGGCCCCGCGGTGTTATTTGGGACATTTGTCGGTCTTGTTGTGCAGTTTCTCTCCTGATTAGCTTCACCGTTAGCATAGGTACCGTTAGCATACTCGGGAGTTGCAGGAGCATCAACGGCAGCTGGACATTTCATCATCTGGCTTGAAGAATGAGCACTGTGAAAGAAACATGTTGAAAGTGAGAGGACACAGTGTTTGTGGTGAAAAGAGGAACAGGACACGCCTTTATGCACTTCTCAAATACAGTTTCACAAGAGGAGGACATTGAGATTGTTGATCAGATAAAAACAATCTGCTTGATTTAAAAAAGCGTATTCTTCAACGGTTCCTATGATGTAACGAAAAGTTATTTCGTTAAGACAACAGAACTACATTAGAATAAGTACATTAAAATACTTGGATATGTTCAAGCAACAAAATACTTGGTATGGGTTCAGTACGTATAGGTGCTTTCATTTAGAAAGCCATGTATCACACTAAGAGTTATTTTTTAAAGCAACAAAACCTCTATATAGGTATAGGAGAAGATCAGATATTGCGTACATTTAAGCAAGGTTTGATATGTTTTAGCAACAAAAAGACTTGGTATAAGTTAGGTACGTAAGTTACAAGTTGAAACAAGCCAATGTTGACTTTTAGGATGTCTTATCCCTCTGGGTTATGTACACATTATATTGCATTCATCATAGGGTTAAGTAGAAACTTTGATTTATAACAGCCTGATAACAATAATACAGTTATGAAACCACAGGTATTATAACTGTAATTCAATTGGACATGAGTCAATTATGTTCGTTTATAGCCATGTAATAGCATAGATGCTAACAATAACAATGCAACAGAGCTCATTAAATAATATTAGCATAGCAGACCAAGAAAGGCTAGCAGTGATATTTAAGAATTCATCTTTTTTAATTTGTCAGTAGAAGATGTGTTATTTCCTCTCTCTCAAAAGTTACAGTATTATTTTAAATTACAAGAATAAAGTAGCTGGTTTGTTTCTACTTCTTGATTGTATACACCGACTAACATGCTAGCTACAAATAACTACACTGAATTACAACTCTTATAAAATGTAGTCCTCAAACTGCTATACCCATATACTTAAGCACGGCATGTTTACAATGTGTATACCTTGATGTCCAATATCTAAAAGTATAGTTGTTTACCTGCAGAGCCGCGTCTCATCCAGTCTGAACTGATCTCTTTCTCTCGTCTCTTTCTTCATATCAGTTTCTCAGTTTCTCAATTTCTCCACCCCACTCACATCTGACCACAGCTTCCTCAAAATAACGCCCAGTCCCAATTTCTCACACACACACACACACACACACACACACACACACACACACCCCCACACACACCCTTCATGGTTGATTAACTTCTGTTTTCACAATGCCATGAAGTAAGAGCAGCATGGGAAAGTAGATATTTGTAAGAGGTATTTTACCAAATGATACGAAAACTTTGTCCCCAACTTTTCTCAGTTTTTAACAGAAGAGATATTTAGATTGAACATGTTTCCACATTGAGGTTTTTGGAAACTTTAATTGTATTTTACTGACAGTGATTTTTGCAACCCCTGTTTGCCATATTTTGTGGTTTTGAGTGAAATGTCTTGACAACTGTTGGATGAATTGTCATAATATATTTTTGGTTTGTGAACAAATACTTGCAGAAACTCACTTAACCAGTATCCTTAGTTAATGAATTATGACATACTGACTAGCTAAACTAAGTTGGTTACTAGAGTAAACGTAATACCTTTTACGTGTCTATTTCGCATTGTTTTTGTTAGCATGTTAGCTAGCTGAACTATAGGCTTATTAAGCTAAAGCACAAGCAGGAAACTCCGGGTCTGAAACGTGAAACCAGCATATTTTTATTTTGTAATGGCCACCAGGTGGTTACAATAAATCAGATTATAAATGACCGTACTTCTCACTTGATTAATCACCTCAGTGAGCATTTTCCTAACGAGTTTATGGTTGCTATCTCTCATTTCAAGTCTTCTTCAGTACAGGATAATGTTCATTTTGTGAATTTTTGTTATATATATATTTCGCGGACCCGTTTCGAGTGGGTCGCAGATGTGTGAGTGAAAAAAAAGTTTTTATTTTGAAGGCCCGATTTTCTAACGCTGTGCATGCAGTCGGCGTTGGACTGAAAGTACCGGAGACCATAAACGGTTTTGAAAACTTCTGTCACGTAGTGATCATCTTCTCAATAAAACATCTTTGCTGATGTTTTTTCGAGTCTTCTGGCCAATCAGAATCAAGATTGTTGCCGGAAGTCCCCACGGAGAATAACTTTGCGGTAGAACTATTCTTTCTACATCCATGGGTACAACTTCAGATAAAAATGAACACATAATGAAATATGACCCCCGGTTTGATGATGGACAGGTCACAGAACAATGGGGGCTATCTACCCTTACCCACAATTCACACAGACAAGTTCAGCTGTCAGAACTATGTGAAAAACAAACAATGGCATAAAATATTATTAATATGTCGGGTAGTAATACATCTCTTTATTTTCTTCTCAGAGTGTACCAGAATGGGTAGTTTATATGTTAGTATTTCTAAAAATCTCCTGGAGACCCCCTTCTGGGGTTGGGTTTACAGCATGTGTGCCTTTTTAATGTTATACAGTTCAGCTTTGAATCCATCATGTCATTAAACCTTTTTTAAAAGCATACTTTAGTTCTGTGAAGGGATATAAGGGATATATGCACTGTACTTCACTTTAATTAATAATGTATGCTGAAAAGCGTATAAATTACAGCACGATTTTTTTGTTGAATAGATTTAAGTGGTTCAAAATTTGGGTCGCGATTTATTGGCTAAGGAAAAAGTGGGTCCCGAGGCCTGACCAGTTGAGAACCACTGATCTAGACAACTACTCATGTAAACCAACAATCTTTTAATACATGATATGAAACCACCCCGACGTGAAATTTGGTTTGTCAAATGAGAACACATATATAACTTTAGTTACATCTTTATTCACCTCTCCCAAAATTATGACTAAAAGGTTTGTGTCACCTTTGCAAGCTAATTTTAAAATACAATATTATAATAAAAGTACAAAAGAGATTCAATCAAGTAAACAAGTTGGGATTGTTTGCAAATATTTATAAATGATTTGTTGCTTTATCAGTGCTTATGGCTAAGAGTATAAACACATTATGGCAGAATAAGATCCGTTTATAATTTATTTGTATTTCTTATTAAAAATGTTATCTTTACTAAATATGAATTAACGTGTAGTAGTCAAATTAAGTAATTTAATTAAGTAGCATAAGATGGAAATGTTCAAGTATCTTAAAGTTGTACAGTTTTATTGTGCCTCTTGATATTTAATCTCTTGCACAAACAGATTGTATGGACTGAGTCATGCAACTGTCAGCTTTACAAATGTGCCTTTAATTGTATAATATTAAACTGTCTTGGTAGGACTCACTCTTCTGTGAAAAACTCTGAAACAGTCTTGAGTCCTAAGTAAGACACCAAAAGACGGAACTTGTTTGTTCAATTTTTATTTTGTAAAATATACATTGGATGAATTTGAAATAAATATCTGGAGTGTTGGGGCTGGTGGAGGGCTGTTACTGGGTCTTCTGGGTGAAAGCCTCCAGCAGGACGGACAGCTGGCTCTGCAGGTCCTGAGCGCTGGCGTCCAGCTGGGCCCTCAGCTCCTCTCCTCTCTGGGCCAGGTTCTGCTGGATCTCCTGGGTCTTCTGGCTCACCTGGGTCTCAAAGGTCTGGGTGAGGGGGACCATGCTCCTCTGGAACTCCTCCAGGCTCTTCTCCATCTTCTCCTTGATCTCCTCGGTGTAGGGCACCATCTGGGCCTGCAGCTGGGCCGCGCTCTTGTCCAGCTGCTCCCTCATCTCCTGGCTCTTCTGCAGCAGGGCGGCCTTCAGGGCCTGGGGGTCCATGGCCTCAGCGTAGGTGGCAGCCTCCTTCTTCATCTCCTCCACCTGCCTCTGGAGCTGCGCCACCATCTCATCGGCAATGGGCTGCAGGCTGGTGCTCACGGTGGTCAGATCTTTCTCCAGACGAGCCTTCAGCTGCTCGGCCTCCTGGGTAAACTGAGCCATGTAGTCCTGGGTCAGAGGAGCCACCTGAGCCCGCATAGCAACCACATACTTATTCACGGTGTCGGCACTCGCAGAGACCCTGGCACTGAGACGCACAGAGAGGGAGAATAAATTGTTACATTTAAACCTGTCAATGTCAAGTGAAGAAAATATATTTGTTGGTATTTCTCTAAACCACGACCCACTATTTTTATTTTTGTATTTAACCAGAGATAAAGCATTGAGATAAAATCTCATTTACAATGCTGACCTGGCCAAGAAGGCTGCAACGTTACACATTATTACACATAACACAGACATATAAAATACAGAGAACACAACTAAGTAAACAAAAAGACGGAATGCAGTCACTACATTGTGCACACTTGGACAGTAAGGTAAACTACTTATTGCTGCAAGAGCAGCTGGTGTTAAGGACCTCAGACAACTTCAATTTAAAACAGGCTATAGGGACAACTGCCATCAGTTTTCAAGACTCCTTTTTCCAGCCTCAGTCCAAAACCGCAAGAACCTAGAGCCGTATCCAGGCACTGGATCTGAGGTTGTAAGAGTCACAAACTGGAGCAAATATGGCACATATATATATACAGTGGAAGCTTATTTAAAATGGCTTTATACATTAATAAAAACCAATGCTGCATCCTACGCATAGTAAGTGAGGACCATCCAGTTAGGCTATACAGTTTGTAATGATGAGTCCTATAGGGTGCATTTTATATATAACTCAGTGCAGCATGGTAGAGTGGGTCAAGTTAGGCCAAAACAGTGGGACAGGCAAATCTATCAATTGTATCACCGTAGTCCAGCTGGGACAGGAATAAGCCAGAGAACAACCTTTTACGGGAAGAAGTTGAAAAACTACATTTAAGTCTGTAAAGGAAGCCAAGAGTGAATTTCAATTTCTTAGTAAGAACTTCAATATGGTGTTTAAAGTTTAGATTTCTGTCCAACCAAAAGCCCAGATATTTGTACGTATCGACAAACTCAACGGAGACGCCATCAAGGGTGTCAATGGAGGGGCAAGAGGACGCTGACTTGGGAGCAAAAAGCATTGCTTTGGTTTTCTTACTGTTCAATAGCAGTTTGGAGTCAAGAAGTGCATGCTGCAGCGAGCATGATACAATCAGATTTTAAATTGGAAAAGGCCATATCCAGAGAAGGAGCACATGAGTATACAATAGTGTCATCAGCATACATATGATAGGTAGAATATTGCATCTGATTACAAATATTGTTTGCATATAATATAAAGAGCAAGGGCCCCAAAATAGAGCCCTGTGGAACTCCCTTCTNTGTGCCCATCCCCCCACATGGATCACACCTGGCACACGCAATACATGTTCAGTGTCTGTTCTTTGTATATTTACTGCAGTGTTTCATGTATACCAGTAGTCTGATACAATATGTACAGTTTGAAAGGGTGTTAAATGACATTTGGTGATGATTAATGGTTTTTGTGTTCATGTAATAGCAGTTAAAACAGGACCGGTCAAATTTGACTGTGAACACCAAAGTAAGGGGGGGGGGACATGAAGACAATAGGAGGGTTAAGAAGAAATGCTATAATCATTTTTCAAGCAAAACCTGATCAAGCTTGAAATCTCTTCATTTTCCACTTTAATGTTTCTTATTGTGAGAAAATCTCTCGCAGCTTCAAAATCTCCTTTAGACATTTCGTATTTTGGGCCAAGGATGAACCAATTCAATGAGTGGATGTGAACAACAAGACACACACACACACACACACACACACACACACACACACACACACACACACACACACACACACACACACACACACACACACACACACACACACACACCCACACACTATTTCTTTGTGGAAACAGCCTTGGTGTATGTGTGCACTCAGCAAACGCCCTTGTATTTATCACAGGATTTCTTTACTTTAAACCAAATAATCAACATTTCACATCTGTCTTTTAACACATTGGTTTTACTCTGAGCCCAATTCACGTGTCACTTATTAGATCAATGAGTTCAAATGTTCCCAGCATGAGTTTAAGCACTGATGTGGTAAATGTAAGAACCCAGTAAGTATTGACAGAACAGGTGGAGCATCAATATTGATTCTTTCTCACTGGACACAGTACATTTATTTAATAGCTATCGAGTGAAACAGTGAGGGAAAGGTCAGCTCTCTCACAGAACACACACTTTTCCTTCTGAGTGCATCATCTGAAGAATACCACTCTGCAGGTTTACGGTACCTCTCTATGGGGGATTACATCGCTTCATTACACAGAGATTAATGTGCCGAAGCCTCACCTACTGTATAGCCGCTCCGACTCTCCGCAGCTCTTCCAATTACTCACTCAGCCTTCAAAGCTCTCAGTGGGCGGATTAAGAGGAAGAGAAAGCAGGAACGAAGCTACTGTTTGCTGGGAGTGATCGAACTTCAAACGACTCGTTAGAAGTCGTACGAACACAGGACACGTGTTTGAGTCGATGAACATGTGATGGCTATGTGGCATGAAGTCAGGTTTACAAGTTTGGTGAAGATTAGATTGATATTTAGTAAGATTGGAGACTGCATGTCATGGTTGTGTGATTTTAAAGAGGTCCTATTCTGCTTTTTGGGGTTTTCCCTTCCCTACAGTGTGTTATATAGGTTTTTGTGCATGTAAACGGTCTGCAAAGGCTGACATCCTGAAGTTCCTGTACACGGTGACATCACTATGTAACACTTCAACACATTGTAACGGATAGGCTAAGGGGCGGGACATCTTTAAGCGGTTGAACAATCACAACAGAGCCGGCCGGCAAACCAATCAGAGCAGACTGGGCTCTGGTTTCTCTGGAGAGGACTCTTTAAAGTAGAGGCACTACTTACTGATATACACCTGAACATCAGCAGGAGAGGACTCTTTAAAGTAGAGACACTACATACTGATATACACCTGAACATCAGCAGGAGAGGACTCTTTAAAGTAGAGACACTACATACTGATATACACCTGAACATCAGCAGGAGAGGACTCTTTAAAGTAGAGACACTACATACTGATATACACCTNTTTTTTTTTTTTTCTTTAAGGTTTAAAAAAAAAAGTAAAAAAAAAAGAAGGAACCTGTAGGCGCTGGGTTGAGCTTTGCCCAGGCGCTGGGGTGGTCAACCTTGGTGAACGTAACTATCCTACCAATGCGAACCATGTGACCCAATGACTGCCAAAATTGTTGTGTTTCGATTTCCCGATTACTGACGAACTTTAACATAAACAAAACCCTGTATAAATCCCTTTGTACAGCAAACGTTCGAGAACCATTTTTCAGTTAAGTCGTATAAGAGGTTTTTACACCAGCTTTGTGAAAAGCAATTTTCAATCGGGTTGTGTAAATTTCTTCAATGTTTGATAAACTTTGCGGGATGGTTGTACATTCGGCCGAGTTTATATAGAACCGATTTTTGAAAGAGTATCCAGACCTAAATTACTAACCAAAACTATTATCACCATTCCACTCTTCTGGTAGTCTTCCAACCCGTTTAACCTCTTATGTAAGACTACAGAGTCCGGAGAAAACAAGAAAATTTTAGAGGTTTTAAATGGGCCTTTGTTTTACGTGAGAAAAAACCAGAAACACAGTCCAAATCGACATGTGTGGTGAGACAGATCGTTCTGGCTCGATGTGTATGCAACGACCTACGAGGTACTCTACTTGCAGAGTTCACGAGACAATTGAACAGACAGTTTGCAGAGTTTCACCGGCCTCCCGTACAAAGAGGGACGTCTTTACTAAGGGTTACCATTGTACCTTCTATGTCAACTTATGTAGGCACCCCTATGGAATTCTGGCAAACGGTGTAAAACTCGATCTTCTGTGATAAAGCTACCGTGTGCCCACTTCGCGCGGTAATTTCGACGTTAGGCCTTTTTACTTCTGGACAACGTTGTCAATCACTTACGGGGACCTACTATTCTTCCGGACAGTAACTATTTCTTTACTCACTGCGTCCTACCTTCCTTTCAGGGACTTTAATAAGTCAAACCTTTATTTTGAAGGCCCTATTTTCTAACGCTGTGCATGCAGTTCGGCGTTGGACTGGGAGTACCGGAGACCATCAACGGTTTTGAAAACTTCTGTCACGTAGTGATCATCTTCTCAATAAAATATCTTTGCTGATGTTTTTTCGAGTCTTCTGGCCAATCAGAATCAAGATTGTTGCCGGAAGTCCCCATAGAGAATGACTTTGCGGTAGAACTCTTCTTTATACATCCATGGGTACAACTTCAGATAAAAATGAACACATAATGAAATATGACCCCCGGTTTGATGATTGACAGGTCACAGAACAATGGGAGCTATCTACCCTTACCCACAATTTAAAGTAAGTCACACAGACTATCTCCTCTTTACTCTTCTCGCAGCAAGATGTCAGAACAAAGTGAAAAAAAAACAATGGCATAAAATATTATTAATATGTCGGGTAGTAATAGATGTATTTATTTTCTTCTCAGAGTGTACCAGAATGCATAGTTTATGTTAGTATTTCTAAAAATCTCCTGGGGGACAATCCCCCCAGACCCCCCTACTGGGGTTGGGTTTTCAGCATGTGTGCCTTTTTATAGTTCAGCTTTGATTCCATCATCTCATTAAACCTTTTCTAAAAGCATACTTTAGTTCTGAGAAGGGATATATGCACTGTACTTCACTTGTATTAATATTGTATGCTGAAAAGCGTATATATTACAGCATGTTTTTTTGTTTAATAGATTTGAGTGCTTCAAAATGTTGGGTCGCGATGTATTGACCAAGTAAAAAGTGGGTCCCGAGGCCTGACCAGTTGAGAACCACTGATCTACAGTATGTGACATTTTATGGGTTAAAATGTGTATTTTCCAGTTTTTAATACTGGTGGACTAGTAGCCAATCTGCGTGTTTGCTATCACTGAGTTTGATGAATTTAGGTTTAGTCAAATAAGACAATAACTAGCTAGCTAGCATTCTTCGCAGAGTGATAAACTGCTGCAGCTAGCCACCAGCCTGCTACTCTGACAAGTAAAGCAAAAAAGCATGGTTGGACTAGGAAATTAGCTGGCTAGGTAGTCAGCTGCTGAATGAGATACATTTGACAACTTAATGCTTTATCAACACACATCGTAGGGAAGCATATCACGTGCGCCAAAGCAACTGTTGAGATCTACAAGACTTCCCTTTTCAGTCTGGAAAGTGTCTCTCCAAGTCAAATCACACACTTCATCAGTAGTGTGCGTGATCCTCAGACTGAGTTGATCTCGTTTTGCTTGTAAAAAGTCTCAAGGTGATGCTGTAATGAAACCTCATGTTGACTCGCACGTTGCTTTGAGGTGATGCGATCTGTCAGGAATGATCAGTGCAATCGACCAATCGGTGCTCGCGTGAAACCCCGTCTCTTTTGCTGCTTGTTTTTCTTGTCATATTGTAAAAATGTATTATGTGTACCGTATAGATTAAAACCAGGTTTGGGTTAATCCTGTCAGAATGAAGTCATATGTCCCAATTCCACGCAGCCAAGCAGAAACTAGGGAAGGGGGGGGTTGCTGCGTTGGGAGCTCTTTCCAAGCCAAGACGATGACTGTCGAATTGACTCCAGTCACAGCGCTCGCAGCCACTTACCATTTTCAGGACCCTCTTTTCATTTGAGGCCTGATGTTTCCCTTCAAGCAGTGAACCCTCTCAACCCTCCACCCCTCTCAGTCATCCACCCAAATACACACACTTTCCCCCTAAAATGTGTTGTATCTTTGTGTCATCCTCTGGCACTATATCTTGATGTCAAGCGTGTGTTGTTTGGAGTGATTCACACGCCCTTTTGCGGAGGGGTGGAAGGATGGATGGATGCACACTCAACCATAGCATTAATAAACACTAACAGCTATGCAAGGTGCAGTCAAGTCAGCATCAAACTCACAATGCCATTTTACTTCGGGGGTGTTGTCGTAGCGCACTTTTGACAGCCTCCGATTCCATTTTCACTTTTTGTTAGGATTGGGAAATGGAAATATTGTCTCAGACAGCATGATAGGGATCCAGAGACAGAAAGGCCTTCAGCTGCATGAGGACATGGTTCAGAGTTGTGTTTTATGTTTGTGTTGGACAATGTACAGTTCACCATAACAACCTAGTCATCCATGTAGTTACACCCACTCTTAATATGATTTTACACCATTAAATAAGTTAACATTGAGAGGGTTCATCTGTAGGGTTAGGGCTGGGTAAATCGTAACCCCGAAGTTAGCATCGCCAGAGCTTCTTTAACAAAGAAAATGGGGTTTTTCCATTGGACTTTGTATTATTGCTTATTTGGCAAACACGTACGAGACTAACATGTTTTGTTATACTGGATAATCTCCTCATATTAACACCACTTTGTGATTTTTGAACCGTAAATGCAATCGCCAGAAGTAAAAAGCTAACGTCAGGCAATAAACAAACTACATCACGGTCGCATGACTTCTCATCACCAGCGCTAAGCTAATGGCTACTAATGTTCCGCCTGATGATGTTTAGTAGTCTCATTTAGATGCTTGTTAGAACCCGTAATTTTTATGACACATAGAAGCCTCTGACCTTCATGAGTGGGCTAATTACTCACCTATTTTATGTCATAGAACACAACGTGAAAATCTCTAAAGCAATAGTTAACCGCAGACCTTATTTTAGGCATCTAACTACAAGTGCGTTTAATAAATATTGACTTTGAGATGAGGGAACTGTAGGTAGTAAAATCCTAAATCATTCCCGGGTTTTAGGACTCCTACTGGAATTATCACGAGCGATATTATTGGTTAGTGTTGGAAACAGGGCCATCTAACAAATTCTGTTTCAAAATGCCACAGAGAAGCTCAGCTAAACAGTTTATCATGGTATTCGTGGGTGTCCTGCATTGATTGTTTTCTTTAAATAGTGATGACAAGAGCCACCCACATGACAGTTGCTAGTACCCGGTTAAATTCAGTGTATTTATAAACACATATGTTTGTGATTGCCTCTCAAAGTCGAGAGATTATTTGTGGCTTGAGATTTAATGGAGTCAACGTATTTTTATATCTCCACAGCCCCTCCAAAATAGTCTAATGGAATATTAAAATGACTTGAGTTCTTCGTTTCGGTGTGTTAATATAGTTTGCGATTGAAGACGATTCAATCTCATAAAACTAAGTCGAGTCAGAAATTCCCCCACCTCCTCAAATCGACGAGCACTCAAAAGTGTTCTTGTTTTGACTGAAGTGAAAAACCACACTAGATGGAACACATTTTTGAAACACAAGCTCCGTTATACTCCGGCTGGCATCAGCACCTCAGGAAATATTTTTGCAAATTCACAGTTCACATCTGCTGAATAAACAATGTGCTGCGGAATACTGAAATTGAAAGTAAATAACCAAAGCCATAACGGTGTGACTCAGGCGTGACTTACTGTAACTCTGCTCAGTGCTTCAGGGTTATAACCTCATTCGCTGTAATATGACTTGTTTCAGAGGCAGTATGGGTACTGTAGGTTGTACACAAGCTCACTGTCATGTCATGTCTATCGTAATACCCTTTTATGGTAATACTACTTTAAAAAAAACAGCACCAACAATTTATAAAACTCAACAATGTCAAAATAAGGAAACAGTTTCACTTGACTTATAACAATGGAACAGAAAGAAATGTCAAGTAAATGCGGTTTTAATTACAGCTGCAATGATTCGTCGACTAACTGATACGTTATCTGACCAAGATAAATAAAATGAACCAACTATTCTGATCATCATATGAAAGTGAAGATATTTGTTTAATGCATACAAATTGCAGAAACTGCTGTTTTCCACCTCAAAAATATAGGTATTTCCTGTATTTATATGTATTTTTATATTAATTTAAAATAATTGTATTTGGTTTAAGGGATTTCTAGACTAACCTAAATTAATTCCGTATCATTGTGGATACTGTCATTTGACAGGCTCAATGTCTAATAAGCTTTAATATGGGTGTAATAACAGTGAGCTGTTATAGGGGTGTTATATGGGTTTAATAACAGTGTAACATTGGTATAATATGAGTATAATATGGGGGTAATCCCAGTGTCATAGAGCTGTTATAGGGTTGTTATATGGGTGTAATAACAGTGTAATATGGGTGTCATGTTGAAAATAGGAATCACTTAATTTGACAGACTTCCTTTTGAGTTCTGACAGACTGTGTTGGACCTTTTTCACTATTTTCCCAAAGGATGAATTGGGATATTTGAGATATTATTAACTAAAAGATTAATCAATTATGAGAATATTCCTCAGTTGAGTTGCTGCCTCAGTTTGAATGGCATTAAACATCAAGTGAAGTAAAACAAAACCAGTGTGTGAAACTCCATGTTCAGCCCTAAAGGAACAGAGCCGATGACTCTTACTTTTGTTGTGACTTCAGAATAGAAAGATTCCCCCTCTTCAAAAAGCTCCTTGCGTGTCTGCAGAAATTACATAGCACTCTCCTGAATGATGTCACTGCATGAGAGTGGGTCACCAAACTCAGATGTGGGTTCTTAAGTCTAAAAAAAAAAGTCTTGATTGAAGGTGTTGTAGAAATAATATACACAGATATAAAAAGGTCACTATTGTGGATCTACAGTCAAAGTTATTTTTGCAGCCTTGGGGATATTATATGGAGCAGCTGTTATTTATATCGGTCCCACACCTGCCCTGCTGACTCCCCACCATCAGTAAACAATGATTTACTCGACACACACACACACGGAAACACACTGTTTGTTTTCTCATGACAATGGTCCAGGTCACCGGAGCATTACGAGAAAAAGGAACAACTCTAGTTTTTCCATTTCCCCCTTCTCCCCTCCCCTTTCTGTAGTAGCAGTTGAGACATCAGTTGGCATGTCGGCGCAGCTTTACTCCCTGGCCGTGTTAGTGTTTTTCGGGAAAGGCTTTGTAATTGGAGGCGAGTCGTTATCTTTAGCCAGAGCCGGAGCGGAGACCAGACATTAACTCATACTTTCACTCTAACTCAAGCAGGAAATATAATGTCATCCACTCTGTCAGGAACACAATCGCTCTGTAAACTATCACAGGGGACGCCTGGTTCAAGGCTCAAGGATATTGATGTGAGCATGGAAGAAGAAGGAAAAAAAATCTATACGCCCGTGTGTATCACATCGACACATATGTGTAATTATTTTACATGGCGCAGGCACAGAGGCAATGGATTAGAAAGACAGTGTGTGAGAGGAGAAGTTTGAACTGTGCGCCTGCTAAATTTATCATGAGGCCTTTGGGAGCGTTGAAATGAGAACAGTGGCCTATTACTGCTAAGAAGGTGTTTTATTGAGAATACGCCGACATGCCACCCCAGGGAGAGTGCCGGGGGAGAAGAGTGTAGCCGAAACCACTTTGTGTGTGTGTGTGTGTGTGTGTGTGTGTGTGTGTGTGTGTGTGTGTGTGTGTGTGTGTGTGTGTGTGTGTGTGTGTGG
>NW_011369101.1:176888-180940 GCF_000735185.1 Notothenia coriiceps | reverse complement strand
GTGTGTGTGTGTGTGTGTGTGTGTGTGTGTACATGCCTGCCATGTCACTGTCTTTTTCCATCTTGAGGGTGTCAGATAGAAAATAAAAGCGCCTGTTCCCCCCCCCCTTTAATTATTCACTATGATATGTATTGGAATTGTCACTTTGGACACTTGAGGTGTCCCAGTCAATAATTTATATAGGTCAGGCCAGCTTAGCAGAGCTCATTGTTAGTTATTAGCAGATGAGAGCGGTGGCTTGTTCTGTGTATTTCACCAGTGTGTTTGCGGACTGGAACGCATCCCGAGATGCATTCCTTCATCCTCGGCCAAGAGGGTTTATAGCCGCTGCTGATATGAGCTGTGTTTTAGCATCCGGCTCTGTGTTTATTGTCATGATAATTAACAAAGTGAGGTGTTATTCTCGCCTCATGCCTTTTTGCCTCTTTGTTAAGTGGCTTGCACAAGTTATTTTATCGTTAGAGCTACTCCATTTCCTTCTGTTTTTATGCACTACAGAATGAAATGTACTAAGTGGGGTTTAGGAAAAGGTAAGGTTTGTTCAGTTAGACGGTTGTAGGTCTGGGCTGCAGTCTGGAGGAATTTCTGACTGGTTCGAGACCCAGTGGGGACAACAAGACATATTGTGTGTGGATGCTAGAGAGGTGCAAGTCATCCAATCTCCAAATGCTCCCGGAAGCAGAAACATGGTTTTGCCACATGGTGTGAATTTCAAGCCTATATTCAAGATTCAAAAGCTTTATTATTATGCACAATAGCTGTAACGTAGTTCTAGCAATGAAAATATTAGGTCACAGGCTCCTCCTCCTTCTACAGTGCAACATATAATATACTTAAGTAAAATAAAAATAGTGCAGAAATTTAAATAATGTGAATAAGTCATGTTTGTGCATTTGCGTATTTGGATACTTCTTCAATGTATTTTTCTTACTATAGTTATTCTCCTCTCCTCCTCCCTCCTCCCTCCTGTGAGTTCAGCCGCTCTCCAGTAGGTGGCAGGGTCCTGTTTCCTCTCCTGTCTTTCCCCCTATGTGAGTGCACACGGGTGTTAAAAGAGTGTGATGATATTATGACAGCTAATTGCTCTCATTGGGATGGAGTTGGATGGATTGCCTGGTTTCTGTAGCTGGTGTAATGTTAGCTATTAATGTTAAGTGGTTTTAGCTTGTCTGAGGCCAAATTGTAGGACAAGTGTTTCAAAAGTGGAAGAAAACAAAGTTTATGCTGCTGTGGTTGATGTTTACGACTCTTAGAGTAAAGTGCAATTGACATTAGAGCGGGACACACAAGGCAAAACATAAATACTTTTTCTGAACTCTAGAATGAAATGTGTTCCTTTCTCAGCAGAGAGGGGGAAAGTACAAAGCGCTGCTGGAGCATTTTGTTGTTTCCAGCTTGTGAAATGAGTTGCGCCTTTGTTCCGCCACTGTAAACAATTCCCTTTAGCAGAACAATAAAGCGGCTGATAGCGGGGGCCAGTTTTCTTTCTTTCCGCTGTTTACTTATCTGTTGTTTAATTAAAGGGCCTCTTTTCTTCAGGCTCCCATTGTTTCAAAAGCACGGCCGGAGACCCGGCAGGGGTCAAAGGGTTAACAGCCGTCAACTGTCTTTTTTTCTCTTTCTTTCTTTTTTTTTTTCGAAAGGGGCCCCCACACAAAGGGACGGGTTCACCTGCAGCCCAGCCCGCGGCTCCCCCCCCCCCTCCTATTGTGTGGCCCCATTTGAATTGATTATGTTTAGAAGGCTGGTTGTGATTGGTGGAGAAGGGCGTGGTTGATTGGATAGTTTTGTATCTTGTCAGCCGGGGAGCAACCTTGCGCGTGCAATCTGTCTGTATCCCGAGGAAGGGTCGGAGCCTCCGCAGCACAGCAGCTCGTCCTCAGCCTCCACCTCTCTCTCTCTCTCTCTCTCTCTCTCTCTCTCTCTCTCTCTCTCGAACACACACACACACTCTCCCTCTCTCTCTATCGCTCTTCCCCTCGCTGCCGCTCTCCGCTCTGCTTCACTCCACACCGCGTGGCCCAGCACTCTGTTTACCCTGCCAGCTAAATGGAGTTTGTCAGGTTTGTCAATATGATTGATTTCTGTGATTTTTTTTCTGCTGCTTTTCTTGTGTAAAAAAAACTTGACAATTTAATTTGACCGGGGAAAAGGAGAGTAAGAAGTAGGCTTTGTTGTCTGTCTGTCGCTGATGTTGTGTCATTGTAATTGGTTAATTTTGTATGAGAGAGGCTGTTACTTTGCCGTAGAGACACTCAAACGTTGGAGGCAGAACACAGGTGTCATGTACGGTAGATGTTCTCTTTCTTTGCATTCCCAAACATCTGTATGGATTAGCTGCTGGTGTTTATCTGGGTGCTGTTCTCACTTTAACTCGTAGCAACAGTTTGTTTAGCTGCTCTTGTTTGTCACTTACAGTATGAGATAGCTAAGCTTTTTTTTTTTTTTCAAGTTTCTCTCTGCCCATGTTACTCTGTTTGTTTTAGTTATGTTTACTTTGCTGATAGTGAGCTAACCAGTTGAGCAGAATCCTGCACTGTTACTGTATGCTGCTGGAATTATGGAAAGTTCAAGGAATAACAGGAGACAGGTTTGCCTTTTATTTCTCAGACTATAACTTTATCATCGCCTAGAATATATATCCAGATTAAGGTGTGTAAAATGTGCTGAAAGTATTCTGATTTGTTTGCACCATGTTGGGAGTTTTGTTCTGATTTGTGAATGGGTTGCTGGTCAGACTTTGCTCTCGGTGATGGCCTAATCCTCCCCGTGTCACAGTGCATTAAGACAGCTCTGGCACGGTCACCACAAAACCACGCTGGAGACTCGCTGTCACTCCAAATGTCATCGCTCGGATCTTCCTGAAAAGTTGTGCGTGTGGTGTGTGTGTGTGTGTGTGTCTGTGTGTGCTGACAACAAAGGGATTGCAGAGTTTTCTCCTTGTCCAAGTTGGATGTGACAGCTTTGAGGTTTTACAATGAAGACAGCTATTGACTTTTCTCTAGTTTAACGAGCTTTGCTACTTGGTGTGATTCACTTCTTCTCCTGCGTCTGTTGAACCTTTCTTTCTGGGAGCAATGTTTCAGCACCTTGCATCAGGGGGGTAACAAAGTGTTTCGGAGACTTTAGGAGTCTAAACATGGCAGCGTAATGCCGTGCAGCTGTGCCGAGACTCGCAGTTTGGGAGAGCTGGAGTGCGAGCTGATTGGGTTGACAGTTTGTAATCAAAGTTGATTTATTGTTCATTAGTAGTGCATTAGCCCTTTCAGGCTGGGGTGTTATTTGTGCAGTGGCCTGTCAATGCGAGGGGCTAGGAGCACCTGTCATTTCTAAACCATGACATAGGCAACCAGATATTAGTACCCGGAGTTAAGAGGGGGGTAACAGAGGCGCTCGCTGGGATATCCTTTACAGGGACGGTCTGTGCTTTGTACTGCAGCAGGCAGCACACAGAGGAGAGACGCGGGGAATAGTTGAGCGGTGATATAGTGAGCCACCAGCTGCTTTCCACTCTAAAACATGTTTTTACTTGAAAAAAAACGCTTATTCTTTCTGTTTTGAAGGGTCATTACCGCTCTGTGTTCCAGAGAGGAAGATTAACTCTACACTCGTGTTTCAAAGGGTTAAGACTGTAGGGTAATAAGTGGATTACACGGTGCGTTTAAGGTCTTTTGTTGCTCCTCATTATATATTTCTAAAAACATTCAGTATTGAAATGTTGCACGTAGAAAAAAGGCTTCAATATTTGGGTTGTTGGGAGCATGAACACTCATTCTTATTTCATTCAAAGGTGTCTTTTTCTATATGATTTAACTAATTGCTTGTATACGAGCATTTAAAAGCAACACCATTTGTGGCCCCCTTTGCTCTGCCGTCATGGAAACGAGGATTAGTTTAGAATGGCAACACTCTGCACGAGGATGTGTCGGCCATTGTCTTTTAACTACACTTTCATTTAAAGGGGATTTTTTTTGTGGGGGCCGTGATCTTAATTAAATCTCAACCGACTCTAATAATGCACCCCGAAGACGTGCGGTGTTGCGTAACCCCTA
>NW_011369101.1:168398-176864 GCF_000735185.1 Notothenia coriiceps | reverse complement strand
CCCCCCAAGCAGTGGTTTGCAAGACGTTTCGGGGGAAAGGTGAGGAGAGACGCTGGTGTGTAGGATCGAAGCTGTCAGCCTGAATTTGTTACTCAGAAACACTGTGGCTGTGTGAGAGGAGGCGGGGCTTCAGAGGGAAGAGTGACAGCACGCCGAGAAGAAATTAGGGTTGTTTTATGAAGCTGGGTTTATTTATTTGTTTGAAATGTGTTTGTGGTCAATGTTCACCTCTAGACATATATCTGAATCAGGTGTTTTTATATTGCTGCTATTATGGTGATAATATGACCAGAAAATATCTGCTCATAGATTTGAGTTTGTAATCAGAAATCAGGTTTATTGTCAAGGGATTAGCTTTGGTGTTAAACGGTGTGTTCTTAAACACAGTAGGAGGAATTAAAACAAGCAAATATGTTGTAAAACGATACTTAAAACTATTGCAAATAAAAAAAGGATATGTTTTCAAGGCGGAACAAAATTTACAAAATAGTAAATGAGAACATGACAAATTGTCCTTTTTTTTTTTTTAAGGACAATTTTTCTGAATTAGTTTTACTATTAATTTCATTTCAAACCTTTATTATTAATAATAAAATATGACCAGAGATATAAATATCAGTCAGGTTTATTGCCAAGTGTTCACATACAATGGATTTGCTGTGTTATAGTGCATACAGTAAGAGGAATTATGTTGCAAAGACAAGTAAATATTATAAAAACTAACAATAAAATTAAAAAAAACAGGAAATATATTTACACGAACGATGAAAAAGTCAGTTCAGTAAGAATAGGACTAATTAGGACAGTATTTCCTAATTGAATGTGGAATAGCTGTGCAGTTTGAATGTCATTGTGCAGGAATGTGGAGTATAAGGATGATGTGGGTTGATGTGAGGGACTCTGGGAGGGGTTAGGAGGGGGGGGTCACAGGCTTTGTTGATGAGACCAGTAGTTAAAAGTATTTGTTGTATTTATTTTCTGGAATACGAGTCTAGCATGATTTACCAAAAGATGGTGATGAAAAGGAAGTGTGTGTGTGTGTGTGTGTGTGTGTGTGTGTGTGTGTGTGTGTGTGTGTGTGTGTGTGTGTGTGTGTGTGTGTGTGTGTGTGTGTGTGTGTGTGTGTGTGTGTGTGTGTGTGTGTGTGTGTGTGTGTGTGCTCTCCCCTCACCTCCAGTGTGGGAAAAGCATGCAGTTTGCAGATCAGCTGTTATTGTTGGGCTCACTTCGCCTCCGTGCACTTTGTTTGTTTAAACCCGACACTGGGATCAGCTCTGGGCAAAAAAAAAGAAAAGCCTGTTTGTTTGTACTCGAAAAGTTAATTAAATGCAATCTTGAACTTTTGTTTTCGCAGTTGCTCAAATAATGACAGCCTCTTACTGCTAACTAATACTGATGATACAGAGTGGGAGAAAAAATGTGGCTGTGATTATCCTGTTTACTTGAGCTGTAAACATTTTTAAAACGGCCTGATTGTGGATGATGAGGAAGGACTAATGGAGGTCTAAACACATGTAGGGATGCCTTTGTTTAAATATTACACAGACTCTGAAATGTGTCTTTATACCCCGATGGGGAAACGTTATCTATTCTGCGTCTATTTCCCTTTTTCTTCCAGGGAAATAAATGCTCTCCACTTGAGAGATTTCAATCATCCTGAATGGTTCATATGAAATTAGGCTTCCCAGTCTTGTCGACGACTAATTACGTTCGCACATCATTTTAAGTAGAATCGCTCCCGTGAAATCCCGGCTACATTTCCACGCGGTGAGGTTTGGTTTCCTCTGCAACACTCTGCAGGCCGAGGTAAAACAACAGCTTCAAACGGACTACCACTCGCTGATTTCTCCAGGGCCCGTTATTCCTTTTTTTTTACTTCTCCATTCCATTTGATGCCCCTTTACAAAAAAAAGCGAGATGACCCCCGGGAGCACAAATGAAAATGTGATAATTCCCTTTCTTTTCTTTTATCCTGAGCACCTTTCTGCGGCCGGTGGAACGTCTGTGTCTCACCTCCTCGTCCCTCGTTTCTGTTTCCTCTTAATTGCCTCAGTGGCGTTGGAAAGGGGGAGCGGGGGGTTTCTTATATCCTCCTTCACCCCTCACTCCTCACCATGCACTGACCTCTGACTTGNGGGGGGGGGGGGGGTCTTCATTAACTCTTAATCAGTGGCTATTTAACATGTGCAGCTTGTGATAGATAAGCATGTGTTTTTACTTTTTCCACTTGAAGTTGGCTTACTGTTGGTGTCTTTTAATACCAATGCTTTTTATACTGTGTGTGTGTGTGTGTGTGTGTGTGTGTGTGTGTGTGTGTGTGTGTGTGTGTGTGTGTGTGTGTGTGTGTGTGTGTGTGTGTGTGTGTGTGTGTGTGAGAGATTTACCATACAGGCAGAAAAGGAGAACATAGATGTCATTTGATTACTGCGGCCTGAAGATAAACTACAGTACAGCAAATGTTGATGCAGTGGTTTTACTAGATTTCTTATCTTAACTCTTACTCTTCCCATCAGCGGGTTTGCTACCATTAAAGTTAAGGTAAAGATTGTGTCAGTCCAAGAACACAGGGAAACATCACCCTTGATTGTGTTTTGCAGTTTATAATATCACAGCAGCAATCAGAGCTAAACATCCCCCATGTGCTCCTTCTAATGGCCACTAGGTGGCTTTAAATAATGATATGTCACCGTAAACCTGACAACAGATCCTCAGTCTGTCTTTCTTTTCTATCTCTGTCATCTCTTTCTCTGCTCCCTGCAGTAGCCGTCTATCCTACACTCCTTTTATATGCCTGTGGGCTGTTTGTGTTATTCCTCAATGCAGAAGTGAAAAAAACACAATGATGCTTTAGGGCACAATTACCCAATGCCAGTTACTATTACCGTGGTACCTCTACAATCATTTCCTCTGGGAAGGGACCGTGGAGCCACACCGCACCTCCCTACCCCTGAGTAATGGATTTATGATATCCCCCTCTCCATATGGAGCCATGGGCCAGATGCACCTTACACACACAGCTCACACACAACCTGTGAGCGCTTCACTTCGCTGCATCCATATGCTCATAACTCCCCCTGACTTATTCAACCCAACCTGTCCTGAAGCATATATGCATATTCCATACAGAGCCATGCACACGGTTCTTTATAACTTGGCATATGTAGAGATTTAGACAGCAAGAGAAGACAATAATCTATACAATGGGCCCACACACTGTGGAGCTGTACACTGCCATGTACTCATCGTTCCAGTATGACTCATTCCAGTGTGACTATCCCATCTTGACCTTGATGATAGTAGGAAGAACATGTTTTAAATGTTAATGCTTTTCAAAAGGAAAGTAAGAACCTTCAAGATATTTTTTTTCATTAATTGATAAGGAAGAATTGAACTTGAAGATAAAATGTTTAAGCAATGCTTAGTCATATACAAGTGTCCTCAAGGACAGCTCTGAGGACACTAAACTGTCCTCTCCAACAGAACGGATGAAGCAGTCATTAGTGTCCTGTAGACACCAAAAGTAAATGTTGACTTATTTTAATTTAACAAATGTATACCATATACGTAACGTCTTAACTCACGTACTAACATAACTTAACTGACGTCACATACTAAACTTAACACATAACATCCTCAAGCTACATATGTGACCTGTTTATAACCAACAAACCAAACCCAAACCCCACTTTGGGCCATACCATGATTTTTTATCCAAACCTAACCACGTTATTTGTTTGCCTAAACATAAGAAGTCCAATAACATCTTTTACATCTGTGACATTTTCATAATGTGTGCCTGGAAGTCAAGGAAATCCCGGTGTAAGAGTTAGCCACTCGTCCACCAGTAGACTGACAGGACATCGATCCTCTATTTCATTTCACACACTGATCATCAATTCCCAATGATCTGTGTCATGGTTTTCCTGACTCACCATTGTATTCGGACTCAAAGGTATTTTTTATTTTATTTTATCTGATTGGTTGAGACCTCAGAAATGTGTATTTACCACCAGTTAAATGATATTTTCATCCAGAAAGGGGCGTGGCCATGATGTACCAAGGATAGTGTCTGGGTGGGTTGCTCAAATATTTAGATTGTATTGGTTGATAACAGGGACATACTAATTCCACACACTCATACAACAGGTTAAACATGACATGCTGAATATCTTTAATTCATTTCTGGATAATGTTTGAGAAAATAAAGTGTTATTTATTTATGTGTGTGTGGTGGCTGGCCAGTGTACATAGCTGAATACACGCCTGCTCCATCACTGTAAAATAAGCCCACGGCAGCTACCCCCCCTCCTCCCTTCGTCACTTTACATATACAGTAAGCTTCATCACTATTGCCTTTCTGTTCTGCGTTCTCACAAAACCGATACTTTTAACACATTTGATGTCCACTGTGCAACCAAACATTAAAGTAATGGGCTGTGGCACTTTCATTTAAATGAAGGTCTGTTTTTCTGCTCTCATTCTGATGGGGAAAAAGAAAAAAACTTTAGCTATTCCATTAAAGTTTTAACATTTGGTGTTCTGAAAACAGTTCTTGAGAGGTCTTTTATCAAGAAAAACATTGAGTGCACAGCAAGTTAAGCGTTACGTGTTTTCTATTTCTTTGGCAGATATAGAAGACTTGGGTAGCTTTCATGAGCAGTGGCCGAAAAGACAAAAGACTGAATGACAAACAGTGCCAGCTGCAGAAACTCAGACTTCATCAACAAAAAATCTAATCTGCTCCTCCAGCACAGGCAGCGATAAAGCCTTCAGAACTGCAGAGGGCAGATGGTGGAGAAAGTGAATTAAAGGCCAACAGCCACATCACTTCCAACACATTTAGCTTCATTAGACAACAGGGAGGGGGAGTGGGATAAGTGACACTTGATTTGGTATTTGCCTGTCGTCACTTTTCGTGCACTGCTCTCCCTTTGAACCTGAGCCAGAGCCTAACAATGGCTCTGAATCAAACATGCTCCTGATGGTCTGCTCTACGGAAAGCCAGAGCATCCAAACTTGTGTTTTATGTTGCCTGAGGAGCAGACTTGGGGTGTTTCTCAATGTCGAGTAAAACTGCTGCAGAGCCACTATTTCAAGCACACTACGTCTACGAGTGCCGCCGAAGTACTATTCCAATGTCCAGCATACTTGGAATTCTACCGAGCCCGGCGTATTTCCTTTGGAGAAATTTCGAGGCTTCACATGTGTAGACTCCGCGGTCTTACAATCCCCACAATGCTTTGCGCACGGACCAATTTCCCCAAATCTGTGGCGGAAAATGTAAGGCAGAGCCTATCATATGACGCACACCTGCACACTTGCTAGCCTGTTCCACTCTTTGTTTTCCGAATGCCAGGAAGTATTCTTGCCTCGCTTCTGAAGCAAGTGACTCGGAAGACATGTGCTACCAAGCAAGCGTACTCAACATTGAGAAACACCCCTGGTGTCTGTCGAGGTGAACAGCATGAAGACTCCGTGTCAACATCACCAGTTTAGACACTATCAAAAAGAGAGCTTATTTTTCAATAAACACATTAGTACTTTTCATCTGTTCATCCTAAATGCATATTTAGCCTCCCTCAGCTGCTATATGGCCATTGAAAAAGAATGACTAGCCAATCCGTTGACATGCTAACATTAGTGCAATTTTACAGCAGGTGCTAATGGACACAGAAAGACTGTGGAGAGCTGCAAAAGCTTATTGTTGGCACTCATAATGCTATAGGTTTTAGCTTCTTTAAGGCCCATTGTCTTGTTTTTTATCATTTTCGCCAGTTGCTGTTTTCAGAGAAATAACACTGTTTTTACATTACATTACATTACTTGTCATTTTGTTAGACGCTTTTATCCAAAGCGACTTATTCAGTACTGTGGAAAAGCCCCACAGGAGCAATTTGGGGTGAAGTGTCTTGCCCAGGGACACAACGACATGCTGACTGCAGTGGGACTCAACCTTGCTACCCCCTGATTCAAAGTCCAGCACTCTATCCCCTGAGCCACAGCCTCCCCCGTTTTAATGTGAAAATTACAAACTGATAATTTGTCAATGTAAAAATGACATATTTTCCCCAAAAGAATCTTCAAAAGTCTCAATTAAAACAACTTAGATTGAAGAGCTAAACAATATTGTATCCCTTTGCAGTTTCACCTCACATTACCCACCGGCGGGCAAACATCTGGCCTCACCCCCCCAGATCAAGATGCTGAGGTAAAGTCAATGCGACCTTTACACTCCATTACAGATTTACTTTGGAAGTTCGTGAATACTGTAGTGGATATACAGTAACTATAAAAGTTTAGAAATGTCATCACCCAAGGCTGTGTTTAGAGAAGTCATAAAACTAGGCATATTTTCTGTCTCGCTGACTTTGGAGTCTGGGTTTCCATAGCAGACATCTGACAAAAACTGGAACTGGCTCAACTGTTTCAGCAGAGCCAGATCATCCACTGGCAAATCCAATTTGTAGATTACTTTGGATATTCAAACCTGAGGTTATTCCATCCATCTGGTTTTGTGAACATGTTCAATTTGCAAATTTTCCACATCATTTTTCACCATTTGGGGTCTGACTGGAGCTAATTTAATAACAATATTGTCAGAGTTTGTCAGGAAGTTGGATCCAAGAGCAGTAAGAAATAACATGGCAGGTATAGTATTAACTAAAAGCAAGCTTTTCATTTTTAAAGGCAAAACTAAACAAAGAAAACTGAAAATGTACGGACTGGGAAGCACAAGGAACAAAATCAGGTACGCAGGATCTCGGGGAGAAAAAAACCCAAGAACAAAGATGGAAACAACGCAGACGAAGTGACAAAGAACACACCTATACACAGGACTGGAGAGGACAGGCAGAAACACAAGAGCAGCAGGAGAACACAATCAGACAATAGCCCTTTCTAATTTCCCTCATTTTCGCATCCTCAACTCCTTGACTATTCGAGTCCTCGGTAGTGACCCGGAAATCGATGTCAGCGCACCATCTCTCATTTCTCTAATTGCACAGTTATGCCGAGTCATTAATGACCACTCAGAGGAGAGGATTTCTAATTTCTCTAAACGTTTGTTGTTTCAACTCCTCTCCTCGGTTCCCCTCCTCGACTCCTCCGCTCGCATCTCCTGTGGGCGGGACTAAGACACGAGGATAGGAGTTTATTGTGAGAAATTACAAAAGGGCTAATCAGACACAGGTGAAATAACAAAAAGACAGGAAGTTAAAACCAGACAAAAATAGAAAATATATTTCAAAATAAAATGGGAAACATTAAATAAAAAAACTAAGATCATGACAAATATTTAGCAGCATCTTTTTAACTGGATTGTGTTTATATGGAACCTTTAGCCAAATAACTTTACAATACCTGAACCACACACACAGATGTTCCCTACATAGGCAGCACACTATCATGGCCGGTCACCGGGAGCAATTTGGGGTTCGCTTCAAACAGCCAATCACTGGACAACCTGCTCTGCCTCCTGAGCACAAGCCGTCCATCAGATGCTTTGATGGATGGGTTAAAATAATCTGAATTATTTACTGTATTGTGTCTTGTCCACATTGTAGGTTTTACACAGGCTGTGTGTAAGGATTGAGCAGGATGTTAGACCCACAAGCACTAAAAAAGAAGATGGCAGGTAGTTCCAACAAAATGTGAATTTAGGTGGCAAAAAAAACACAAGGACAGGAAGTAAAACCAGACAAAACGCAAAGAGAGAACTCAATTAATTTAATCTGTGTCCAAGTTAGTCTAATTACATTTCCTAAATGTAATGCCAACACAAGGAGTACATTTGGCTAAGGCCCTGCATGAGTTGTATAAATTCACTATAAATCCTGACCATTTCTTCCCTAAATTCATGCGCCTTACTGAAATCATATAGCTGCCTGTGGATACTATTTTAGAAAAATGTTGAATGGCTTGAGGAAAGCTTTTAAAACAGTTCAAGCGCTGCCTATTCCCTCCATCAGTATCATGCCCCCTGTTGCTTCAGATCGGAGGGAGCCAGAAGCGAAAAAAACTCTTCACCCACTCCTGTAGACTTTAGTCAATGACCTGAGTAGAGTGCCGATAAAGCCGAGGGGAGGGGGGTGGTGTGGTGTGGTGTAACGCTAACAGCCGGAGCGATGCACAGTGACAGAGGCTATCACTGTCAGAGGCTGCACACTGACCCCCACCATCCATCACACAGGGGAGCGCAGAGTTAAAGCATTGGAACGTCAGAGGGAAAGGTCAAAGGAGACGGAATTTGAGAAGAGATCATATGGGAGGGTGAGGGAAGAGATGATGGAAGAGTAAAAGAGATGCACTGCTGAGAGGAACGAGTTACAAAGAGAGAAAGAAGGAGATGTAAAAAGACATATGTGATGTTATTATTAAGAGAAATCAAAGAGCAAAATGGTGAAGAAAATAATAAAACAAATGTATGGACAAGCAAGTACACTGCCTTCAATTCTGTATATATATATA
>NW_011369101.1:139431-168373 GCF_000735185.1 Notothenia coriiceps | reverse complement strand
GGTGTGTGTGTGTGTGTGTGTGTGTGTGTGTGTGTGTGTGTGTGTGTGTGTGTGTGTGTGTGTCCAGCAGGCCTGTGCTGGTACAGTATATTGCCTGCAGTCACTAGGCAGCTGTGTGAAGATGTTCCAGCTCTGAATGTTTCTGTACACCTGGAGAGCGCCACACCTTTCGCAAAATTCATAAAAGTCAGCTATCCCTGGCATCCTCAGAATGTCCTCTTTTTCGCACCCTCATATCTGCGGACTAGATTAGAGCCGGGCTCGCTGGATCCCTCCAGTTATTAGCCCAGTACCACTCTCTCTTTTTGTATCTTTAGATGGTGATATATGTTTTTTTGTGGATCATCTGGAGTCATGATGTTATCCGGGAGATAACGGAGGGAGTGTACCATAAGGGAGTGCTCTAAATGGCGACTGGCATCCTGTGTTTGCGTTAAATGGGCATGATACAGCGGCCAGGGCAATATTTCTCTCTTAAAGTACCCCCCCAATACACCCTCCTCCCGCCTTTCCTCTCAATAGAATCCAGTCTTAGGCAGATTTTCACTCCTTCAGCACAGGATTAAATGGTAGTAGTTACATTGATCAATAGGTTAAGAAGCATACAATCCCTCTTGCTGCTAATGACCTCAGTAGTAATGGGTAATAAAATGGGGGTGTGTAATAGCCTCTTGCACAGAGGAGGCTGCTCCGGCTGTAGTTACAGCAGCCAGACGCTCCTCACAAGGCGGAGTGTGAAACCATGATGAGATCTAGGTGTAAAGAATTAAGACGGTTAAATTGAAGGAAATCCCGGTGTAATTTGTAATGAAATTGGCAGCTATCGAGAGCCGGGATGTGTAAAACCTCACACTCTATATAATATGGCTTGACAAAATGATTATACATTAGAAAATAAGACAGCTTTAAACACGGTAGTCAAAAAAATAGAGCATGAAGTAGATTTCAAACACACATTATTATTTATCCTCAGTGTGCGTGGGGGGTAAATGTCATGTTTAGACGGGAACTATATATCACGTCACGTATGGCGCTTGCGTGTCAGAAAGACGTGGGTTGACCTTCAAAATAGTTCATCAAAATTAGAAGGGAAAGAAAGGACTTCAGTGGATAATGACTGTGAAATTAGGAGAATGGGAGGCCGGGGCTATGCAAATGACAGGACAAGTCATGTGCAAAAGTCAAGATGAAGTGCATATTAAGACATAATACAGCGGGGAATTAATATTGTATTTTTCTGCTCCTCGCGTCTGCTTCTGGAGATGTGAAGTGTGTGTTAGTCCTCCTGGGTGGGGCTGGTTCTCCGTCACTCTCCTGGGGGCTGGAGGCAGCACAGTGTGGCGTTGAGTTAACGGAGAGCATCAAAGCCGCTCCTTTCCTATTTGACATCCCTTGCCCTTTCCTCCACATTTGCTCTACATGCCGTTCATTATGACTTTGTTTTTGTTGAACAATAATGATGCAGAGAGAAAAAAAACAAACATGTTACCGTATGAGATTTTAAGCAACATTCAAAAAATGCATAAAAAATTCAAAAGGGGTTCATTAGCTGTAAGGCGGAGCCACAATTTGGGTAACCTTGGTGGAGGCGGACTGTCACTGTGTGATCAATCTGAGATACAAAGCATGTTTTATATGCACATATGCTAACAGCGGGGGGAGAAGAGTCCTGCATTTCAAATCTTACGTAAGTAGAATTACTAACGTACAGGCATCAAATCTACACCAAAAGTAAAAGCACTCGTCCCATTTCACAATCCTATATATTAAATGACTGGATTATGATAATTTATGCAATAATGTGTCCATCACAGCTGGTAAAAATAGAGCTAATTTGAATTATTTTACATTCTGCTGCTGGATATCTTAACCTGTAATTACATACCATAGTTGATTCATTAATTGATTTATATTTTGTGTTAGCTAATAATCAGAATCTGTAAAGTAAAGCTGTGGTTAAGCCCACTCAGTATGGAGATCAAGGAGATATTTTAATTTAAGCAGACTAAAGAATACATTGCATAGCCAATTTATTGTGGATACAAATATTGCCACCAACCAATAACAGGTGGCAAAATACACTCCAAAGAAAATAGTGGGGTTTTATGGAATATTAAATATATTCTGCATCTCATGTGTGTCTGTTTGGTTCTTGGGTGTAATGGACAGTCAATATAGTTATATATTGCCTGTATGTAAATATGTAGTAAAGTATAAATATTAAGTAATAACACATTTAAATTAAAGTCAACTTCAAAATTGTACTTGAGAACAAACCTTGCCTGCATCCTAACATACCCAATAAAACACCACCACCACAACATGTTAACAACCCAACACCATCACACACGTCTCAGTTGCTGTTTGTCATCCGAATGTGAAGGAAAGGAGCTTTTAATGGTATCGCACATCATGGCGCTGAGTGGCAGACACACTCGGTGTCCCGTCCGCCGCCCGAGCAATTAAGGCGCCCTGACAACTGTGGGCGCTCTCTCAGTGTCACAACAAATCACTTGTTTTGAGGAGTCATGCACTCACACCTTTCTGCTTGGGAGTTAGTTAGAGGCCTAGGTGTGTGTGTGTGTGTGTGTGTGTGTGTGTGTGTGTGTGTGTGTGTGTGTGTGTGTGTGTGTGTGTGTGTGTGTGTGTGTGTTCTTCAGCGTGGCTCCTCCTCCTCCAGGCACCGTGCATCCACCCCATAATAGATCTCTGCTGACAGCCTCTCTAATGAAATGCTCTCAGATGACACATTGAGCCAACCGCAGCAGTTTTTGAGGCCATCTTTTCATGTCCTCAGGTATGGCATATTTGCCATGTTGTATAAACGCTGGATCTGAGATGCAGATGCGGATCATATTGAGAGATTGTGTGTGTGAGAGGGGAAGGTTGGAGGATGAAGAGGATGGAGGAAGATGTCTCGTGTCCTCTTAGCTCGCCTCAGTCTGGTGTGGTGTCAGAACAGTTAGAGGGGTGTGTGTTTGTTGGAGGGTGTGTGCAGCTTGTAACACATCGAGATGACACTTAAGATGAAGTCTAACAGTCCAGTATTTACCAAGAGGCTTTCTTTATATCATTCATTTGATGTATAATTCAACCTTTTGGACAATAAATGAATTGTTAAAGTAGGTTTCTATGCAGAACATCCTCTAATATGGACATATTCAGATTGTGTTGTTACTTTAAATGGAATATCTCAAAAATATATTCACCTTAAACTGGAATGGAAATTTTCTAAAATGTTTCCTGTTTCCTTCCACTTATGACAATACATGTAGAACAATGACTCGCTTAATTCAAGTACTGCATTCAATCGGTAATGTATTAGTGGATTCTTACATCTATTTGCTTGTTTGTGTGTTACAGGTTCCAGTTTCAGTGGCTATGATGACACCCCAGGTAATAACTCCTCAGCAGATGCAGCAGATCCTTCAGCAGCAGGTCCTGAGCCCTCAGCAGCTCCAGGTTCTCCTCCAGCAGCAGCAGGCCCTCATGTTACAGCAGGTAATGTGCATCTGACATTACCCTCATTCGTCTGTAAATCTTCTTTATGTTAAGACAGCAAAGATAAATTCACTTTAAGCTGCCCTTCTTTTCATTTTTTTCCCCCTCCTTCAACATTCCTCAAAGTATTGAAAATTCTCCCAAAACCCACCGCTGAGTTTATACGACCGACAGGCTTTCACTCACGTGTCGCCTTCTGTCTTTTCTTGCAGCAGCAACTCCAAGAGTTCTACAAGAAGCAGCAGGAACAGCTCCACCTCCAGCTCTTACAGCAGCAGCAGCAGCAGCAGCAGCAGCAGCATGCGGGCAGCAAGCAGAATAAAGAGGTAGGCTGACATCACTCCGAGCGCCTGCCATTACCAAACCGTTGGCCAGACAGAGCGTGGAAGGCATGTGTGCTCCCTCCCTCAACCCCATCTGCTTCCAGACTGTGGTTAAAGCACCAGGAGGGGTGGGGGGGGATCAAGTGCACTCATGCTTCTGATTAGCATGTCAGACATGCTGCATAAATGGAAACAACTGACTGATACTATGCTAAGAATACTCTTTTTTTTTCCACAACCACATTATATGTATAGTGTTTTAAAAAATCCCTGACATGCTTCTTATTAGCATGATTAGCTCATTAGCATGTCAGGATGACTGGCATTAACTGAATGATAATGTGCTCAGTATACGTTTTTTTTCTTAAAGCACATAAAATATAGTCTTTTTTTTTTTTCAAACATGTGTGACATGCTTCTGATTAGCATGATCAGCTAATTAGCATCTCAGAAATGCTAGACTGTTGGCAACAACTGACTGATACTGTGCTAAGAATACTCTTTTTTTCTGGAACCAGACTATAGTTTCTGACATGCTTCTGATAAGCATCATAAGAATACTCTTTTTTTTAAAAGCCTATTAAATGTAGCTTTTAAGCGTTATGTCTGTCATGCTTGTGATTAGCATGATTAGCAAATTAAGCCGATTAGCATGTCAGGTATGTGGGATGAATGACAACAGCTGATTGATACAGTGCAACAACACTTTATTTTCTCTGCAACCACATTAAATATGTAGTATTTATTTTGAAATGTATGTCTAACATACCTCTGATTAGAACGATTAGCTAATTAGCATTTCAGACATGCTAGAAAGATGGAACAACTGACTGATATTTCCCTTAGAATACACTTTATTTTTGAAATCACATTAACTGTTTAGTGTTTTGCTTCTGATTAGCATGATTAGCATGCATAGTATTGAAGTATTGTCAATCAACACCAATACACCAGCACTTACAATGGTATNCTACTACTACTACTACTACTACTACTACTCTACTACTACTACTACTACTACTACTCTCTCTACTCTCTCTCTCTCTCTCTCTCTCTCTCTCTCTCTCTCTCTCTCTCTCTCTCTCTCTCTCTCTCTCTCTCTCTCTCTCCACAAGTGAGAATATAAAGAACAAAATAATAACTTGTTCTCACACAACAAATGTCAACTGTACACACATGTCATTTCCTGGACCTATACCAAAGTGTGAATGTAGGCCTGCTGCAACAACCTACATTGTAACAGAAAATGTCCTTTTGGGAATTCGGTTCCACAATAATAATGAAGTCTCCAGGAGCAGATGAGCCTAAGGGCTAATAGCTCATCTTCAGTCTGCTGATGTTTGCTATTGCCATTTCTGTGGTGGCAAAGTAAAAAAGATAAGGAAAAAGATAACAATTAAGGACAAGTGTGTGCTTGTTCAGCTTTTGACCTTGGTCACAGCCTTCTCTCCATCCTTTGAGCAAATGCCTTCTTCCTGAATTACTTCTCTCCTCCATCACAGCGGCTGTGCATATCACTTTTGTGTTGCTGGCGGAGCCTGCGCTTATGCTCGGTTGATGACTGTCCTCCTCCTCACTCACTTGTTCACTTTCGCTGGTAATATTCTCCTCTGTACCTCTCTTCCGAATACCTCCCATTTTGAGCCACGTTTTTAACATCATTCAGCTTTCTTCATTCTTTAGCTTGCTTGCAACGTTCGCTAATCGTTCGCGGGTAGTAAGGTCGTAATTAGCAACGCCAGAATTAATAAAAAAAATATTTTCGTTTCTATATCTAAAAACAACAATAGTCTATTAGAACTAATTTAAACCACAGTTTCAATTATCTCAAGCTTATTTTCATTCGTTGTAGTATTTTGATAGTATGATTTATTTTTGTAATTAATGTTTTTCAATCAAGCCTCAAACTATAGCCTGTTTTAAATTGAAGTTGTCTGAGGTTAGTGCCTACTGTTAACATATTGTCCAACCATCAGCTGCTGTTGCAGTAATAAGTAGTGTAACTTAATGTCCCAAATGTGCACAATGTAGTTACTGCTTTTGGTGTTTTTGTTTACTGAGTTGTGTTTCCTGTATTTTATATGTCTGTGTTATGTGTAAAGGTTAAAGGTGGGGCCGAGAAACCGGCTCGAGATAAACTTGTTGTTATATTCCATGGAATGCTCTTAACATCCCGATAGCAATGAATATCTGAAGTGCTTTGACAAAAAATCCATAAAAAAATGTGATCTGTGGAAGCCGTAGTACTGTAAAAAGCATGACCAATCATTTTAGCCGGCCCGGCTAAAATAACTTGATGGCCTACCTGCCTGTCAGCCTTCCATCTGTGCACAAACTTATCTCGTGCCCTCATTGGTCATGTGCGCGTTCGTGTGTGTTGGAGGAGGGGCTCTGTAAGGAAGTGGCAGATTTTTTCCGGCTGTGTATTTTCAAATTCTAGCGCACTCGAGCTGGTTTCTCTGAAATTACCTACCCCATCTTTAATTGTTATTTGCATAGTCAAGGGGCTCCCTGTCCTTTTTGTTTATATTTATATTTGTATTATTGTTTACGGAATTCCTATCTGTATGTGTGTGTGCAACTAAAAAACTATAAAAAGAAGAAAATGAATTAGAGGAGAAAACTAAATACATGAAAGTAAAAGAAAAATAAATAAGAATGTCCAAACATGTATTCCCGTACAGAGAAAATAATGATAATCTCTCAAACTGCATTCTTTTGATTCTTTGTCCACCATTAGCTCCACTGTAAAGAGCAAATGAACAAGTGGTCCGAATGTGCCCCGCTCAGTATCCAGCTGCACTGTCCTTTTAGTGGAGAAAACAACATGGTAGATGTAATGAGGTGGAACATGGAGGGCTCATGAATAAATGGTTCACACAGCAGAGCTGTAGTACAACACAGCTGACAACAGCAGATTGGGAAGTCAGCACTTTAGGGCCACATGTTTTCTTTTTTGGGGAGACAAAAAGTTTACCAAGGCGTTTTTCTAACGGAAGACAAATTGCCACCAGATGTGTTCTGGATAAATGGACCTGCGTTTGGAGGAATCCCAAGCTTTTATGACAGTGATGGTGACAGCTTATATATTAGCCCTTGGCCCCTCGCAAACATCTGTTTTGGGAAAATGTGACTGCAAGAGAAGCACATTGAGCCTGGCCTACATCAGATGTTGCAGGAGATCAGCACCACTGATCAACTCTCCCAGCTTCACAAAGATACAACTTTATCACTCCAGCATCAGACTGGAGCTGTGGATTGTCACCTTTTATCACAAGACAAGTAGTTATAGTCTCACACTAGTAGTCATATGTAGTTTAGTTTGGTCTCAATCAGAGCTGAGACTTGAGTCCTGGAATGGAGATTTGACTTTGACTCGACAACTCTCTTGGTTTGGACTAAGATGAGAGCCAACTCAGAATCAACACTCAACACAACACGGGACTAGAACAGACCTGAGTAGTACCTGAGACTTGTCCTGAATCTTGTTCTGACTTGAGCCTTGACATCATTTTCCTAAAGGTGATGTGAGATATCCACTGGCAGATTTAAGACTTGACTTAAACCTGCCTTGACAGATTCAGACATTATTTGAGACATTGTTTAAGGACTCAAACTCAACTTGAGATGTCCTTTGACAGACATGAGACTTCACTTAGAATGCTCTACAGTGGATTTGCATATAGTGTATCAGGTTCATTCTGCACAATTACAAATACCTTACATTATCACTAAATCAAAATGTGAATATAGAACTTGTCTATTGAAAAGGAGTCATCGTTCAAGGCAAAGCCTTTTTAAGTGATGGTATGTCATGTATTTGTAATTACATTTCTGTCGGCAAATGGAAATAGCACTAGAGAAAAAAATGTAATGGCAGCAGCTTGTTCTTATTTGTATTTTATTCTGTGATTAAAAAGTAAATAAGGGTTAGCAGCTCTTAATGGCAGCCTTTACTGAATTCACACAATAATTTCTCTCATCAAACATCTTTTGTTTTAAATTGAGATAAAAATGTCAGAAATTGTCCTTAGAAAATAAGTCAAAAGTGCTCCACCTTTAAATCTGGCATCAGGCCGATGCGTCAGCAAACAGAGATGATCAAACCTGTTCAGCATCAACATGTAGAACAACAGTGAAGCGACCCCACATCTGCAGAAGTGTGCGCTCCAATGGGAGAGGAGTAATAACCCTGATTAGTTCCAGTGTTGATGGCTACTTATGGAGCTTCCAGGGGAGAGTTGGATAGAGATGGAAATCAGGGCTCAGCTACGGATGATTATCCAGCCACTCCAGATCAAAGATTTCCCTCGGCCTCATCACAGAGGATAAAGAAAAGATCATCTGGCCCTATGAAACTACCTGTGTCTGTTTTATTGAGATGTTCTGAAAAGAGCAGCAGGGCTGTCTGCATTCAAATAATCTGCCATTGAACACGTCCTTTTGATGCACATTATTTGATTTTATCAAACAAACTGCTGAGATGATTTATCAAACTAAATTATTCTGAAAGTGGTTATTAGACTATGCATGAAGCCTATTAATATTTAATGAATTAATCAATGAAGTGCCAGGAGTTTATAAAAAAGGAGTGCAAGGAATTATAGCATAATGTGTTAACAAGAACTTATATCTGCAGCCAGAAAAAGGGTCACGACATTACTGAGACAACTGTGGAGGAAGCAGAGAGGACCATCTGCAGTTTCTCCAGCAAGGTGTCTGAGTACAGTATGTGCGTGGGGGAATGCCATGATCATGCCTACATGCATGTGACTCATTTCTGTGAAGGAGCTGGCGTGTGAAGAGACGTTCCTTTGAGATTTGAGTCAAGTTTTCAATCATTATGAACCCTTTGAATACAGCATGCCCCTTATGATACCTGTAGCTGTTTGGCCGGAGCAGTCGTATTCAGATGTTGAACAATTCAAGAAGTGTTACATGTGACCGGAGGGACTGACATTTTAATAAAAGGCCTGAAATGTAGTTTTTCCAATTGTTATGATCTATCTTTGTTTGCAATTTAGCAGGGCAGGGATTTTAATGTGTGTGATTTGCCGACGCACAGGCAGTGCCTCTAACTCAGGACTGGGCTGGTAATAAAGATGCAGCAGATGGTTGGTTTCCTCTGATCCCTCTGTCTTTCACAATGTCTCAGTACAAACACAAGCCTGTGAGAACAATCCCTTCTTCAGGTGGCACTTGAAAATGCTGTCGAATGTATTTTTGAGTTTCAAACAAATACCTTGGAATTAAAGTTTATAATACATTTAATAATGGGGCCCTATTATGACTTTTGGGGTTTTTACTTTCCTGTAGTGTGTTATTATAGGTCTTTGTGCATGTCAATGGTCTGCAAAGGCTAAAATCCCTGAAACGCCTCCATTAGACTCCTTTGTTTACTTCCTTGACATAATGACATTACTATATGCAACACTTGCGCTTCTACTGGCTAGCGCTAGGGCTGCTCAATTAATCGTATTTCAATCACAATTACGATTTTGGCTTGCAACGATTATGAAAACAATATAATCGAAATAAAACAAACATTTTTTTTTTGTATTGGTTTTTCAGTTGAATTATACTTAAAGTTCAGGGTAATCAACTGTTAAAAACATACTGTTCAATTTTTTTTTTCAATAAATGGATGTTTACAAGTAAATGGATAATCGTTTTTAATAATCGTGATATCAATTATTGACCCAAATAATCGAGATTATGATTTTTGCCATAATCGAGCAGCCCTAGCTAGCGCTCCAACACATTGTATTTGATAGGCTAAGGGGTGGGACATGTCTAAGCGGTTGATCAATCACAACAGAGCCGGCCAGCTAGCCAATCAGAGCAGACTGGGCTCAGACACAGGGTGAAAAGAGGTGCTGCAGCACAGGCAGTATGAGAACAATAAAGAGCTTTTTGAACATTAAAGCATGGAGACATGTCACAGTAGAGACACTACATACTGATATGAGTAGAATAGGGCCCCTTTAAGATGTGAGTGAAACAAAACTGTAAATTGCTAAATATACAGGTCTAAAATGTCAATTGTGATAGTTAGTAATGTGTAAAATAATCTCTATGTAGACTTGAATTTTGGAATGTTATCTTACATAAATAATAGAAAATAAGGAAAAAGCCATCATAACGTGGAATGAGAGTTGTTTTGCATAATATGTATATTTGCATGTATAGACATTACATCTAAATGCTTTAATCCATTGGCTGCTGGGTATTTTGGTCATTAGAGGATTCCAGGGGAACAGGCTGAGGTGTGAAGGTGTTTCCTCTGCTTCTCACACGTTGCTAACATGAAGATAAAAATAGCAAAGAGCACCGTGATGATTGAAGAACTCGACTCACAGCGCTGCAGCAGACTGAAATCCTGACATGTAACTACTACACAAGGGCTTTTAAAGCTACACACATGTTCGGATAGTTTTGCCAATAATCAGTAATATCAAATAATTGTTTCATGGCTTGAACTCCAAAATGTAGAATACTTATATCAAAAAATGATCAGTCAAATGGGATCCAATTCATCACGCGAGAGGTGAAAGTGACCCAAAGAGCAGATTTGACTCATTCAACAACTGTGTTTGGTCTGACTCCACTTTGACAGAAACACAAGGAAATCCTCTTTAACTTGTGAAAAGCATGTTCCTTTTTTCCAAAAGGGCTCCACTATCTATGAACGGCAAATGTTTCTGAAGCCGGGCAAAAAATCCAGAGATTGCAAAAACATAGGTGAGCCCTGCTGAAGACAACGTGAAGAACACAAATACAGAAGGGACAGAACCCTACAGTAAACAGCATCACAAAAGACTAATTCATAGAAATAAAAATAGAATCGACATACTTTAATTCCTTCTGAGTTTGATTTTGAGTCTTTTCCTAATTTTAGGAAAAAGTACACCTGTATGTCTTTTTCCCATTTAACTTCAAATCTCAGTTCAAGCAGCCAAGGAGAAGGTCTTCTGACCTTAAACATTACTGATGCTTACACAGTAAAGCCATAAAGACTCATAAGTACAATTGAGGCAACCTCTGGAGGGCTTTATAAATAAGAGCCAGGCAGTGAATAGATCCCTGCATAAAGAGATCCATCCGAACACAGCATACAAATTCCTATTATGTGTCGTAAATGTGCTACCAGTGTCAAATACCAGGGCACTGTGTGAAAAAGATGTGTCTGAAGATCTCAGACGAGTAAAGGTAAAACATGACTTTTATCTGAAATAAATGTTTCACCTGCAGTTGAGAATAGACAATTGGCAATCAAATGCCGAGGTTTCAACAAAGGAAGAACCCTAAACTGGTTTGCTTGGAGGAGGTAAGAGGTCCAAGTTATGCAGAAGCCTGTTCCTGTTTTCCGAGAACAGCATTTTTTTTCTTTTGTCCTGATTCAAGGACAGCTTAAAAGCTGAGAGTGAACCCGAAAAATGTATAACTGTAGCCTGATAATATACTTTTAATAAGAGAGGCTGAGCATTGCATGATGGTGTCATTAGTATCCCATTCAATGTTTTTTATAATTCAATTTTTAAAGAGGACCAGGTACAGGTCCCTGTGGTACCTCCAGAAAAATTGTGGGGCAGAGGTGCCCACAATTGTTCAGCTTGGGAGCTACTTTTAAAATGACCAAGCCCAAAAGATCTACCTACATGCCCAATCTGTGAGGGTGGGTGGGGGTGCTAGTGGAGTAAACGGCGGATAAACTGTGGCGCGCTTACACTAATTGCGCCTATTATTATTATAATTTAAAAAAAATGTCTTGATTTTATTTATTTTTGATTTTATTAATCTGTGTGAATCTCTGCTGTCCTGCTTTTTCACGCTTACCCTGTTGCTGCTTTGTACAACTGAATTTCCCCTCGGGGATTAATAAAGGTTAATCTTACCTTATTTTATAAGCGCATAATAGTGCGCTGCATTTGCGCTTCAGATGAGGAGGTGAGGCCCCCTCATAACTGCATGAACCTGTATGGCACAATACAACTCAGACTGGCTTACCTGTACGTCAATCAAGTGGTAAATGCCATAGTAAGGATGGATGATAGGCTAACTTTAAAAAAAATTAAAATTAAAATTATAATAATATTTTTTTATTTTTTCAATGCGATCTACCCACACTACCTTTGCGATCGACCGGTGGATCACAATCGACGTAATAGGCACCCCTGCCGTAGCGCAATGCAAAGTAAGTAAGGTTAAACGTATTGTAATATTCACTTTTCTATCAGGGTAAATATGCTCTAATTGCTGAACCTTAGCCATCAATATTTGCCATAAACCCAATCTTGACCATACCATGTTTTCTTTGCATTCATATTTGAGAAAGCTAACATTTCTAAAACATTGCTATTTGACGAGAAATTAAAAATCCCATAAAGTAATTCTCAAATATTCATGGTTGTGTCTGGCCATGATAGGGTAGAGATCACAGATTACCTCAGTTCAGTTTAGAAAAAAACAGCTCTATCAGCAACACATTGGCCAACCAATCTTAAACTTTAAACTTTAAAGCCATCCTAGTTTTGAATAAACAACAGTGTCATGATGACCCTTCATGTGTGTCTTCTCTGTATTAGTGTTATAAAACCACAGGTACCTCCAACCTGTGTCGTATTCCCCCTCCTTTGTTGGAACCATAAGCCAGTTCTTGACAACAATTTGAAATGCTTTAAATAAATCAATAACCATTGCCACACAACATGGTTTCCTTACCTTAAGATAATCATACCCTTCTCCACTTTAAACCTGCTGTAATCATTGTTCCATGAAATGCTAACATTCTAAAACCAATAATCAACCAATCAACCAATAATATTCTTTTGAATTATTTAGAATGTATTTATTTGTTAAGATCCAAAAGAAAACATAGAATAATCTACACAGTCTTGAATTGTGATTAAAGGGAAGTTGGCTGAGGCTAAAGATAGCCTACATGGTATGAAGTAATTGGAGTGTTCAAGCTGCACAGGATTTGTATTTGAATTGTTATAGATAATGTTGTCATCTAACCAGCGCTAAACTTAAGTTATGCTTGGCCGCATCCTCGACTTGTGTCTCCAAACAAAATGCCCTGTGTAGCACCTCGCCTAGCTTTATACCTTAGCAACAGGAATGATTAAGTGATCACACAGTTCCTTCCTCTGCTCCGTCTGCTGTCATTTCACTCATGAATGAGTAGAGGAATAAATGGAGGCAAAATAAATACTTTTTTTTCCTGTTTGGAATAAATGTTTTCTCACTTTTCACTGCCAAGTTTCACCCTGGCAACAAACAATCCAACCATACTGCAAGACAGTCCTTGACATCATGATGTTTAAGATGCATTATCAACAACTGTGTTTGGTGACTAAAAAACAAGAAGGCTTCTTTCCAGGCTTTCACTTCCTGCTGCTTCTGGATTACCTAAGGCAAGAGTTATACAGCGGTTACGGACTTGACTCAATACAACGTCAGAGTTGACATGTTATGTTATCAAAGTGTTCTCTTAATGTTCATATGCAGATTTTTAATGTTGATCTCGGGTATGGCGAGTTCTCTCCGAGTTTCCAAGTAGGAAGTCCGACCTCAGGGGGCGTTCCAGTTGAATTTTTCCAACTGGGAACTTGGATACTCCCACTTCCCAGTACAACTGGAATGCACCATAAGTCACTAATTAGGTGTGTTTACGAATCTGGTGGACTTCCAAATAAAGAGCGTCTCCCCACAGTTATATTGAGAAGCCATTAGGATCTTTCAGGATATTGCCATTTTTCACATTTAGAAACCCTATGTTCTGAATGTGACTGATGGTGTTTACTCCAAATGATGGTGTGTGTCATACACACAGCCCTGTGTGTAGCTGAGAGGCAGCAGAATAGCAATGTCTGTCTATGTCATACAGCCCTGTGTCTACAGTCCCTCTCTATATCGCCTTTAATCCATCTTCTATCATCCCGCGGACCGTCTCCTCATCACCCGTCTATTCATCTCTCCTTTTCAATGACTCCCTCTGTGTCCCTCCCTCACTGTCTCCTCTTCCTCCCTTCTGATGTCACACATTTAGATATGAGGCTCTGTGATAGCACACAGCCTTGGACACTGCAGCCTTGTTTGGATGGGGAGTGATCAGAAGGATAAGAGGATGTGGGAAAGACGAGCTTGTTTGGCGGCGCGGGTATTCTCCCAAGCAGTGGGAGGATGTAAGACGCAGAAACAAAGGAGGACATCTCGGTTAAAAAAAACATGCATGAATGGATCTGAAAGGCCTGTGTTGCCGGCTTGTCTCATCCCTGTGACTCGGAGCCGGCCGGCCTGTCAACTTTTCACTCTATTTACGTTATCTGCTCTCTTTCTTGCGGATAAAACAGTTGACGGCTAATATTCATACCTAGGGGTAAAGGGGGGGCGGGGGTGAACCTGGCACTGTCCCAGAAATGCATGTGCTGTCATACGAGTAGACATGTTCTGTCCACTCTTCATAGTCTTGTGAAACGTCTTACATGTATTTCATTGGCACTGCGACAAAAATGCGCTTTTCTTGCAACAAAAAAGCATGGAAAATACAAAGAAAATCTAAGGTGGCTTCAGGGGGAACATCTATTTCTTTGTGGTTTTATGTAATGCACAAGAGTTGATGTGGGACTAACATATTCAGGGTCTTGATTTGGAAATGTTAATATTAATGAGGGGTCAAAAATACATTTAAACCACTCAAGCATCACGCTTAGGGGAATGAAAACTCTTTTTTTTGGAGAGGAAAGGGTTGCTTTAATGATAAATAGCAGAACAAAACCATCATTTGAATGTACATAAGGTATCCCTGCCTCAACAATATATGTCTGTTGGACTGAATGCGCTGCTAATATTTAAGCGTACACGCATTGGAAGTGTAAAGACAATAATGCTGCACATTCGATTCAAAAGCTGCATTTGCTGGTCTGCTTTTTTATTAGACTTTCAAAGACCACGTCGTCACTTGTTGAAAAATACACACCTTTTCACCAGAATAAACAGTATGACTGCTTTTCCAGCTCTGTCCCCATGTAAGAAAGCCAACATTATGTTGCTATAAATCAACAGTGATGAGGGCAGCTCGAGAGCTACAATTTCACCTGTCTTATCAAAAGGGACAGGCTGATGTGTTTCTATAGCGCCCCCGATAGTATGATCAGGTAACTTGAAAATGTCTGAGGTTAAAGGATATTTTTGTCAACAAATAATCACAAAGTACAAAAATATCTCTCAGCTTAACCAGAAATCCAACGAAAATACGTTTATGAAAGTTTCCTAAAAAATCAACCTACCCTACCCTCATCATTTGGACATTTTTGTGAATGCACATCATGCAGCATGCTGAGGGAGGGTCCTTGCAGCAGAAGGTGAATGACAACCCTCTCTGTGGCGAATACCACTGCTGGCCATCAAAGAGGGAAGCCACACTGACTGAAAGTGCGCCACAGCACTGGCTCAGAGCACTCATCTGCCTACTCCACTGCAAAGAGATCAGCTCCGTGCCACTGCCTCCTCCCAGCAGCATGGCACCATCTCCCCCGCCTCATCAATGTGGATTATACATTTTATTTATATTAAGATAATGCTTGAGAATAGTTTTTCATGCATTTCATCACTTAGAAACAAATCCATGGAATATATATTTAAATATGGCTCATCATTATATCCGGCTTTAAAGTGTGTATGAAGTGACAATTAAAGGCAATGTGGTCGAAAGACCTATTACCTATTATGATTACAACGTATAATAAAGGATGCCATGGATTTTTTGTTTAGTCTGAGCGATGAGTTGTTAGTGTGAAGAGACCGTTTTTCGGAAAAAGACTCAAAAGTCAAAGAAAAATATGAAGGTCTTTAGTTTAGGCATATGGAAGACTCGAACAAGTAATCCACCATGTATGAACACCCATTTTTTTATGGAGAACCCAGACGTCAAACTCGATTAAAATAAAAAATATTGCATTAAAAACAGCAGCCTTGCTCACTGGCAAACCTACACACTGCTTTGAAAAACATTCTGAGAGGTTCATACATCTCTGGCTCTAAGTGATTTATTTCAAACAGTACAGATGTAAATGAAATAAATTCTGCTGAATGTGTCTTGGATGTGCCGATGTAAAGACGTATTCATTCTGAACATATCTTAAGTAAGGTTCAAGGTAGTTTTAATGTTTCCAAGTAAGAATAGACTATTTCATATAAATGTTTTTTAACGAAGTTTGGCAGCACTGCATCCCCAGAGAAAAAAGGTCTCTCTCACGGCTAAGCCCAGGCGGCTGAGCGCGGCTGGGTGTGTGGCACCTGAACATGCTGTGGTATTCCCTAAGCTGAATACAAGCACCACAGTAAAAGGACGACCAGAACAACCCAAAATAAGGAATCTCGACAAGCCGACAAACTTAATAGCAGTCCCTATCTTTTCCTCATTTTGCCTCAAAACGCCCAGGAACAGTGACAGAATCGACACGCATCTCAACAAAACAAAACGCAGAAGCAACAAAATCAGTGAGCTTAAAGGTGAGCAGAAAGAGGTCAATAAGAGTCAAAATCATTCATTACAAAAATTTGAATTTACCTTGAGTAAGTTAACGGTCCTTTTGAAGCATTCTGTCAGAGCTCCTTGCGTTCACAGGGATTTCACAAATTCCAAAAGCCCGGGGATAAGTCCAAGGATAAGTCCACAGAAAGCCTTACGGTGACTGTACTGTCCTTTTCTTCTGAGACAAATATAGGAATTAAGACTGGGGTAAATAGGAGGGGTGGGTCAGGAGGAGTTCTGGATGTCCGTTAGTTCCGACTGATGAGTGCGTAAAATAGGTTCAGAAAATCCCGAATGTATTTACCGACAGATATTTTTCTTACATTCTTCCAAAATAAAACGTCCTCCGCTCTTCTTTAATGTATGAAGGGAAAGTCCTTTCCACATTAGTTGTTGTGTTATTCCAAATGTTTAGTTTCAGAAGTTATTTTCTCCACATCTTCTTCACGTTTCACTCTTCCAGGAATGTAACGTTTAACTGAGCGGAAAATCAAAGAGGACTCGCGCGCATCTCGGGAACCGCCGTTCCCAGCTCGCGGCTCTGGAGCATCGTTGTGTCCGCGCGCAGCAACAGCCGGATTCCTTATTTGGAAGCCCGGGGCTCGCGCTACTGTCAAGAGAGTCAAGTTAAACCAAAATGACTTCCAGCGAAACCTTTCAAAATAAAAAGCAGGAGCGCTGCAACTCTTTCCAAACGCAGCACTTTGAAAGCAGATCTTATATGAAGCACATATGACATCTATGCAAACACATGAACTAGATTTGTGTGAAGATGTTTACTTGTTTTTTATATCAAATTAATTTAAATTTAATTTAAATATAGATGTAATTACTTTTAAAAGTGTTATTAAACATTACAAACTGTCCATCCCTGAATATTTAAATAGATTATCTGTGTAAGTAGATTATGCAGTCAAAAACACATGTAGTATTTCAAATAAATCAGTCTTGACAATTTTGCTGCAATCACAACTAATCATTCTGAAGACAGCTATATGTATCTTTAAACATTTCGGTTTGCTTTTTATGAAATATATCAATATAATGTCTTCATTGGAGCACCCTTTGTTTCTGTTTCACATCAAAGTCATACTAAAGAGAAAACATAATACAAAAGAACATTCAGTGTACTAAGACTTCCCCCTTGGGAATGCTTTTATTTTTGAAGGCAACATCGCATAATTTCCTGCTAGATTCTGCCTTTACTGTGTTCAAAGCTGAGGGGGTTCCTTAGAAACGCACCCATCAGCCCCCTCTTCTGGAGTCAAACAGCGTCAATTGGATGTTGTGTCAGGTCTGTGGCATCACCTACATTTACCACACAAACAGGAAATGTTAAGATTAAATAGCCACAATACACATGTTTTACACGGGTTAGAAAACACGCTGGCCATTCAGTGATGCACCTGTCTGTGTAGCAGACTTATTTCTCTATCATTTCTCAGTGAAACAAAGACATGCAGGGCCGTATCTATAAAAACACCTAAAACTCATGCCTTCTGTTTCATGTCTTCAACATACACAGTACATGCTGGTTCATCACAGCTGATTGATTTACAGTATTTGATTGTTAGTAAAAAAACATGTTATTATATATCTTAATAATGAGATTTACTTAGGACCGTTGTGAAGCTTGGAACATCTTTTAGGGGAGATTCCATTAAAATGCAATATATAATAAATTATTTGGTTTGCTTGTCGAAATGATTTACTTACTGATGTGGTTACCACATTTATTTTGGTCATCAGGTGGAGCTGCAGGGATTTGAACCATGGACCTCAGTGTTACTAAGACCCTGGCTACACATGGCTAAGGCCCCTTGGGCAAATGAGACTCTGTGGCCTCTCCAACTTTGTGAATTGTGTACATCCAGTTGTGTTTAACTATGCAGACATATAGCAGCTTTATTATATTTGCTTAGACCCAGATATTACTGCAGTGTAAACATGAAAGAATTTCATAATAAAATGGAAGGAAGTCTGTATGTCCTTTGATTTTCACACAAAACATTCCTCTGATCAGTTCCACCTTGCGTGTGAATTGAAAGAAGAGCTGTGTGGAGTTTGAGTTTTTTTTTTGCACCTATCGAAGCCCACCAATAGACCTGTTCCAACTGGCGTGTTTTAAATAGGCTATATTATTTTACTAAATGTTAAATATGAAAAGGTACTAAAAACCCTATTTTGACACAAGGCCCTATCCTAAGACAGGGTCTCAAACATGAATAATAAAGTGGGAGCCTCATTAAGGCCCTTAAAATTATAATATGTGAATACAATTTTCAGACATTTATATTTTGCTTTTAGTGCACCAGGGAGGTCCTCTGGGTTAGGGTTAGCCTAACCCTCGGGGCAGTATTCCACATTGCCCAGCTGGTAATTCAGCCTTGTCAAACATTTCAAATATAAATATCAAAATAAATGACTTCATTATCACAAGGTATCTTTCATACTGCACCAAGACAAGACTTAATCAGAGACATAAATAAGACATTGATTATTGTGATGTGTTACTGTCACTATGTTCTAATCATTTTTGAGAGAATTGAACATTGATAGGGCCCTGAGAAGAATCTGAACTGAGGCCCCACTTGAAAAGACAACTATGTATAAACTGAAGTGGAACTGCACATTTTGCCACATTTCTTTTTCTATAAAAAACCTCTGAAATGTAACTTAATAAAGTGTCATGCTGTTCATTCCTGTGAACGTTTTTTCAGCTGTGCATTAACCCAAATAGTGCTCAAATTCAGGTAGACATTTCTCAGATCCTACAGCAATCTTCCACATCCACAGGGCCAAAAGAGCATTTCAATTTAGAAGTTGATTTGCCTGAAAGAAAATGCATAGGCTGCTTTTCAGATTTCTTTTTGGGCCCCCTGGCATCACGTGACTGACACAGAAATTGTCTATACAAGGTTGGGCCACTATGAAAATGTGCTCCTGAATGCTTATTGTGAGCTGTCAATCTATCTCCAGCTTCTCATTGTGATGTGATGCTGTTTCTGTCTTTACACTGGCTGTGTCATTGCAATATTTACGCTGTCAAATGCTTATCAAAGCTACAGATGATCTGTTAGATATCTCTTCTAAATGCATATTTTCATCTGCAAACACGGTCATAACGTTCATGTTTAATTTACTACTTGTAGATAAACTCAAGATGTTAGACAGACCATGTTGTTTACCCTTTTACATGTATGACTGTTTCACCTGAGGCCTGTACTACGAATCCAGTTCAACCTAACCTGGATTTGTTTGAGTTACCCGGTTTACCTAATCCAAAACAAACACGCTCTTGCTAAGCGGTCCTACGACGCCGGTTATCAACTTGGTAACTCAAGCCAGGGTTTCTCTGTCCGGCTGAGTGCGCGTTCACATGAAAGGGACGGGGTTAGCAACATTTGACCAATCACAAACATGGAGAAGCGTACTGACAGAGCAGCGTCATACTACCTGAATGAAAAGTCAACTATAATATTAGACATATGAAGAAGTTAAACTTTAAACATCCATGACTTAAACACTTTATCCAGGATAAAAGCCACATACAGTAGCTGCATCTGCAAGGTGAATACAGCTGGTAAAAGAAAAAGTGTTTGAATGCGTACATTAACAGGTTTATGATATCACTGCCCCGTCTAAGACACAAGTGGATCTGACTTTAATTACATTTGACTCGAGTGCTTCGTCAACTTAATGTGTTGCTTAAAATAATACTTCTGCATACAGTATGTGACACTGTGAGTGTTGCACGGCCAGATACGGCTCAAGCTGACTCAGATAAGGAGATATATGATACATTATGATTGATATGAATGATAATGGGACACATCGACGTCTGCACTCACAGTGCCGCGGACTGTACGTAATGTTACTTTGATCCGGTTACTTATGTTGTGGCAGATATTTAAGTAAGCTCTCTTAACGCTAATGTTATAATAGTCAGATTGCTCTGAAGATGGGAGGTGATATTCTATTAATGTTCACGTTCACACAGTCGGTGATTTTTGCCGGCCGTCTTTCCTGCAACGGCAGCTTTTCTGTATTTCCTTTCTCCTGTAATATGACTTGATCGCTTTAAACTCTGCACACTGAGCTCTGATTGGTCAGCAGGCAGTGCTTTCACTGAGTTGAGCTCTTAGCCTGCAACCTAACCTGAGGCCTGCGAAAATCCTGCTTCGTAGTATACGCCCCAGAGGCCTGTACTACGAAGCCGGATGTTCTCTTAGCGGCTAACTTCAGGTTAACTCTGGGTTTCCGCTCCTAAGAAGCTGGTTCTCTTTTTAGCAGGCTAGATCTCCATGGTAACTTATGCTTAGCGGCTAACCTGCACCGGAGCAGGTTAGGTTGCNAGCTGACTCAGATAAGGAGATATATGATACATTATGATGTGATATGAATGATAATGGGACACATCGACGTCTGCACTCACGCAGACTGTACGTAATGTTACTTTGATCCGGTTACTTATGTTGTGGCAGATATTTAAGTAAGCTCTCTTAACGCTAATGTTATAATAGTCAGATTGCTCTGAAGATGGGAGGTGATATTCTATTCATGTTCACGTTCACACAGTCGCTGATTTCTGCCGGCCGTCTTTCCTGCAACGGCAGCTTTTCTGTATTTCCTTTCTCCTGTAATATGACTTGATCGCTTTAAACTCTGCACACTGAGCTCTGATTGGTCAGCAGGCAGTGCTTTCACTGAGTTGATCTCTTATCCTGGAACCTAACCTGCTCAGGTTAGCCGTTCAGCATAAGTTACCATGGAGATCTAGCCCGGTAAGAAATGAACCAGCGTCGTAGGACCGGAAACCCCAAGTTTTCCCTGAAGTTAGCTCGCTAAGCGAAAGTCCGGCTTCATAGTACAGGCCTCTGTTCAAAAGTGTCTGATCCAGGGTAGGATTTTCACGGCGGCCATGACGGCCATGGTTTCTGAACTGCATTATGCTGCGTTCACAACGGACGCAATGCGAATATTCGCATTGCTCTAATCGCTGGAGTTTCAATGCGGCTGTCAGCTGTGTTTACTCCTGTCATTCAAACAGGACGTGCTGGAGAGGGGGCGGGGCTTATATCCATGTAAATACTGTGGTAGACTCAACTACCACAATATTTACATATTTTACCGTGATTTAATTGTAATACACGTTTCAAAATGATGCCGAAGGAGCAAAATACTGATAATGGTTATTAAAAACCATGAATTAATGCTTTGATAAGTGTCCAAACCTTTTAAAATGCGGGTTTTCTGAACGGAGATCAGAGGCATGTACTACGAAGCTGGTTCAACCTAACCTGGGTTTGAGTCAGCCGGTTGGCCTAATCCAAAACATACGCGCTCTCGCTAAACGGTCCTACGACGCCATGGTGTTATATGTGTGCCTCTATCCTGAGCACGCAATGAAACATGTTGAGCATAGAAAATGCGATTGAGCGCGCACTTGAACATTTTTGAGCACAGAGAAATATATTTTCTCTCATAAAACTCCTGCTCCGTGGCAGGCAGACCGCTGCACGCGCTCTCTCTCCCTCGCTCGCTCGACCTCTCCAGCCTGTGCGTGCTCAACTTTGCCTGCGCGCTCGCTCAAATTGTCACAGCGTTACAAATGTGCCACAAAACCAACCAATCGGAGAACTCGAGAAGGTCATTTCTGATTGGCTGGTCGTCTCCAATCATATCTTAGATGAGAGAGGGATTTTCGGTTGCCATCAGGCTGTTGACGTTCTTATTACACATCCGTTGTTGAAATTTACACATGCATTTACAGGACATGACAGACTCGAATGAAGAGAATAGTACGCCACAGTGTCAGGTGAGTTATACATTTCTAGTTTTCTGATATCACGTTATTGTCAATGCCTGAGTTTGCTAGCTGGCAACATAGCTAGGATACCGGATAAGGTTAGCAACACACGTTAACAATGAACAGCCTATTAAGCCGTTCTCTTAATGTTGTGGAATTAGAGAAAAGGGGCTTCTAAACATGCTTTTATCCGGGGTGGAGGGAGTTACATATAACATTGTGATTGTAGTGGGTGGAGGTGGTGAAATGAGGATATCCATCTTGGAGTTCAAGCTAGTATATTATTGTTAACGTTACACAATAATAAGGAAGAGAGCTATTTTTGTGATACATCGCTATTGATATGGATTTAGAGTGTATATTTGAGACTTCCAAACAGTAAACAAAAACGTAACCTATGGGTGAGTGTTTTTAGCAGAGCCATATAATGTCCTTGTGATTCTGTTGATTATTACCTCTCTGTATTATGTTGCAGCTCAGCTGATGTTGGATTGATGGCAAAAGGAGAGGGACTTAAGTGAGAGTGAAAACACAAGGTAAGTTTCAAATAGGTCAGCAATTTCCCATCCTATAGGTTGATAGATGTATCTAACCCTTTCTCCTGTCTTTTTCTCCCTCTTTCAGCACAAGAACCCCAGGGGGATTCAATGGAGCCTGAAGACCTGCAATGAGACCCTCACCCTGCACCTGAGTCTCACCTCCCAGAGTTTTGCAAGCCTCTCCCTGTTCCTTATTTTTGATTAAACAGACATTAAGCTTCCAAATGGCGTGGTCTTTGTTTTGTGAAAATATGATTACCTCACATGTTGTTGTTGCTGTTGTTGTCTTTTGTGATAGTTAAATTGCTCCTGCTGACTTGAGTCAGCCATTCTTTCCTCCTCTCTGTGTCAGTGGGGAAACCGTACATTCATACTCCTTTCTCTGAGCGATTGGAGCATCCCTGGCAGCACAGCAAACCATGGGGGAGACTATATGCCAGGACAACACAGAGGAAAAGGCACTGACAAACTGCATGCATGCTATTAAATGTTTATTGAATTCCATTTATTTACATGGATGTTTCTAAAACAACACATTTAACATCATCATGCTGCTGCTGCTGCTGCTGCTGCTGCTAGCCCTTTGACTTATTGTGCTGTCAGTTGACAATCATTGATAGTCACCTGTCGGCCCCCTGTCCTTTCTGAAAGTCATAAAGATTACATTTGTCATTTAGATTACTTACGTCCTCAATTACCATGGGATTACTGAAACCACCATGAATTAAAGAAATGGTAGAAATGATTCTAATCTGAATTTTGAAACCTTCCTTCCCTCCCTCTAAATATATCAATAAGGATGTGATGTTCTTGACTCATACAAGTTTAAGAAGATAATATTTGTTTTAAAGAATTCAAAGCAATAAACAACAGCAACAGGCCCTGTAACCAAGGCAACGTTAGCCTAACATGTATATGTTAACAGGTAAGATAGCTGTTCACACTATCTATATATTTTCTACTTTTTGTAATGCTATGTTATTTCTATTTAAGATGTTTACATTTTCGATTGTTTAATTCTAGTCTTTTAACTGTCTAATGTACAATGCCTTGTCTTTTGCTGCTGCAGCGTAAACATTTCCCCAATTGGTATCATAAAGTACTCCTTATTTTATCTTAATCCTCAAATATTAGCGCATTTTACTTTAAAAAACAAACAAACACATTGATGTAACTACATACACATATATATATGTTGTATACATATTGCAAATCAAAACTTTATTGACCACTAATTACCAAAAATTGCATTTCTATCCTGTTATTAATGCATTCAAATCGTGATTCAGATGGCCTGCCAAAGACTTCCGGGAACTTTCTGAGTCTCTCTGAACCACGTGACGATCAAGCATTTTTGGACTTCCGCTGTCGCAACTCTTCTCTATACATGGCGCTGGACCAGCCAATCAGAATTGACCTTCTCGAGTTCTCCGATTGGATGAATTTGTGGCACATTTGTAACGCTGTGACAACTTGAGCGAGCGCAGGCAAAGCTGAGCGCGCACAGGCTGGAGAGGTAGAGCGAGCGAGGGAGAGAGAGCGCGTGCAGCGGTCTGCTTGCGCACGGAGCAGGAGTTTTATGAGAGAAAACATATTTCTCTGTGCTCAAAAATCTTCAAGTGCGCGCTCAATAGCATTTTCTATGCTCAACATGTTTCATTGCGTGCTCAGGATAGAGGCACAAATACAACGCCATACAGTGACTGGTACTATTTATTATTGGGAAGGGACCCGAACTATTTGGCATTGTGCAGCGAATGGAACTATTTAGTATCATGCATTGACTGAAACAATTTTTTATTGTGAAGTGACTGGCACTTTTTGTTATCGTGCAATGACTGGAACTATTTGGTATCATGCAGGGACTGATACTATTTATCACCATGCAGTGACTTGAATGATTTGTTATTGAGCAGTGACTAGAACAATATTTTCCATTCAGTGTTTTGAACTACTGTTACCGTGCAGTGACTGGAACTATTTGTTGTCACCCAGTTACCAGAACGTTGTTAATACACAGTGACTGGAACTATTTTGTATCATGCAGTGACTGGAACAAATTGGTATTATGCAGTGACTGGAACTATTTTTTAATTTGCATTAATTGGAAATGTTTTGTATTGTACAGGGACTCGATCAATCCATATTCTGCAGTGCCTTGAACTATTTGTTATTTGAAGCAGTGAAAAGAAAAAAGTATTCTGTGCAGTGGCTTGAACTATTTGTTATTTTGAAGTGACTTGAACAATCCGTATTGTGCAGTGCCTATTTGGTATCATGCAGGGACTGGTACTATTTTTCACCATGCAGTAATTGGGCAGTGACTTATACTTTTTGGTATTGTGCAGTGACTGGTAGTATTTCTAATTGGAAACTAACTGGAATAATTTTTTATTATGCACTGACTGGTACTTTTTGTTATCGTGCAGTGATGGGAACTATATGTATTGTGCAGGGCCTGGAACTATTCGTTATTTTGCAGTGACTAGAACAAAAAAATCGTCATAAAGAAAAAATAGCGACTATTGAACATAATAACAGAGATAAATTCAGAAATCAATCAAAAAAAAAGACAACATTACGAACAGGAGCACTTTAACATTACAATGCGTAGCTCACAACGTGATCACAAGAGATCAACAAGGTCAACTGTCAACTCTGATGTTTTAGTGTTTAAATTCCTATTCAGCTCTCTCAGCATGTGGAGTGGCGTGAAGAGAAAGTGAAAAGGTAAACCACATTGTTGGGCTTGATTGGCAGCTGGTTTAAAGAGCTTAAGTTTCGTTCAGAGCTGGGGTGTGGTCATAGTTTTGAGGTTAGAAAGTCACCTACGTAGAGCAACAAGCTGCAAAACCAGTGAATTAAAGTGTATAAAAACACTAATCTACTGTGTCAATGTTCCCTTGAGCACAGCACTGAACTCAAAGTGGCCCTGTTTCTGCAACTGTGCAAATGTGAAGCTGCATGTTCAGTTATATTTTCTAAAGAGAAAGTTTAATGATTGGATTAGATATTTTAATATGTAGGTGGAAAGATTTATTGATGTTTAATCCTGCTGTCCACACTCCATTACTAACACAACCACGATGGTCTAACACAAAAAATCCTTAATGACTCTTAGGCATGCATAATATTAAAAAATGAAAACATACACATAAAGGTCAGAGGGCAAAGTACAATAGATTTACAATTGTATTTGTTTGCTAAAAGGTAAATATTGCATTTGTTCTATTGTTGTTTGGTTACGTGTTTTCTTTTGTTGTTTATATTTGATCAGCTGCAAGAAAAAGGTCTTCTAGTGGAATATTAAAGAAGAAATTATCAATCTGTCAAGTGTCAACCACTGGTTGTAATGAAGATGGTGCTGTGTATGACTGCCGTGTTTCTAGCTCGGCTCCAACTTTGCATTTCTTTCGTTTTATTACAGTGTTTGTTAACATTTCAGTGTGTCTTTTTAACATGGTTGACAACATGCGAGCAAACCAAACCATACAATATGGTAGAAAGGAACTTCACATCAGAAACTTGGTGGACAGCAGTCTATCACCGTGACTGGCAAACAATGTGGAGTGGCCATGCCTATCTGTTGTTGTTGTTGCTGCTGTACCTGAGCGGCGCAGAAGGAAAACAAAGCGGCAATCCCGGGCCGGAGTGCAAGTGAGACTGAGGAAACACAGTCTTATGCACATTTTGAGAGCAGCCAGGCTGTAGAGACACAGAAGGCCCAGGAGCCCTTCCCTTTTGTTTTAAACAGGGCAGATGTGTGCAAAACCTTTAAAAGGGTTAATCCACACAAGGCTCCTGGACCTGATGGCATCCCTGGCCGTGTTCTCAGGGTGTGTGCAGTGCAGGTGTTCACAGACATCTTCACCAGGTCACTGCTGCAGTCTGTAGTCCCCACATGTTTCAAAAACTCCTCCATCGTTCCTGTCCTCGAAAAGCCTAAAACCACCAGCCTTAATGACTACTTATTCCACCTACTTCCATCATCATGAAGTGCTTTGAGTGGTTAGACAAAACATTCATCACCTCCTCCCTCCCTGACTTTCTGGACCCCCTGCAGTTTGCCTACAGAGCAAACAGGTCCACAGACGACGCCATAGCCCTCACCATCCTATGGGGTCAGATCAGTCTCAAAAATAATTAAATGCACACAGAAGGATACACAAATGTAATTCCTGATATAAATGTCTCCATCCACACACATATTTGTCAATGCACACACAAAAACTTATCTATTTATAAATGTAAAAAAGTTTCACAAATATATTTCTGATCCACACACAAATAGTTACATCAAAAACATATTTGAGTGTTGTTACATTTATATAAAAAACGCTTTCTGTGTTAATCTCTCTGCATTTGAGTGTGAATCTCTCAGCATTATCCAAGGTTTTTGCTCTCTCATTTTATTAATTTGTTTTAATTACGCTGCGTAGAATTTTATTTAGGAAATAAATGTATATATAAAATATAAGTACAAAATATGAAATGGTTATTTTTGTCTTAATAATTATTATACCATAATAGAATTGACAAATTGCAAAAATAAATTGATGTTGTTCATTCACCAACCAGTGAGAGAAGTGAGAGCGGCGGGATGAGGCAACCTCTCTGATGTTGGGCTGTATTCTGTTGTGGCAATCCTGAGGCACTGTCCAAGATGTGCAAGTCTGTTCCTGTCCTGGCTCTTGATAGCATTCATTGAAGAAAATGCTGATTCGCAGATGTATGTTGAGGGGAACATTGTGAGTAGGAACATTGCAATAACGGGGCCTCATTTATAAAGCATTACGTAGGATTCACGTGGGAAGGTTGCTTACGTAGCACAAAGCAAATAAATACGCACAGACATTTTCCGATTCATAAAACACTACTTACCGGCGCAGAACTTGCCTACGGCATGTCCTACGCCGGTTTCCCTTTATAAATCACAATCAACTCGAAATGCGGTGCAGCTTTTGCGGGCTTCACGTAACGACGCCCATATTTGCCTATTGTTACAACCCGGCTCCTGGTCTGCAACAAAAAGCAGGGAGGCCAGAAGAGGGGTTAGAATATAACGATTGTTTATTCTTAATAAACAATATTGTGAAAGGAACCAGCCTCAGGTCCCAGAGGCTGTGCCCAGAGGAGTGAGAGAGCGAGACATATCCGGCTTGGCTCCTCTTGTATTCTTTTCAGCAGGGGCAGCTCATCAGACAGGTGTAGCCAGGGGTTAAGTTGGGATTTGATATGTGGGGGGGCTCTGTGTGGAGGTGCGAGAGGGGGGCGGATACTAAAGGACAGTAAACCAAAAATATCGTTTAAAACCTGAGAGATACAAAAATATGCATAAATAAATGTTAACTAGGTAAAATAAAATATGAATGAACAACAAAAATAAAATAAGTTACATTGATTTGTTATTGGCTATGGTAGGTTATTGGTTATGTTCACACACTGCTGCAGACTCTGCACGAAGGAGCCGCAGTGCTGCAGCTCCTGATCGGAGCAGAGACACATGTTCACTAAGCGGAAAAACGATATCCTGTCACAGAGATCTGCTATTTTAAAGTAAAGTCAACACATATCGACCCTAAATAAAGTCTATATTAACAACGAGAGATGTTTTAACATATGGCTTAAACAAATGACAAATGAGCGAGGGTGATGACGTCAGAGCATCGTCCTATGTGCCGGGGCTGAGCCCCGGACAGCCCCGGTTCAATTTAACCCCTGGATGTAGCTCATCCGGCACTGGAACCCGAATCACCCACACACCAACCCGATATCACGGCAAGACGTGAACATGTGACGATTTTCCATGCTGGGAGACGTGAAGATGTCACGATTTCGTCCCTTCAAACGTAACAGTTACACGGTATTGTTAACCAATGTTAACCAGTGGAGAAATTCCCGGAAATGCCAAGCAAATGCTACCCCGACGGTCGGTTGTTATTGTCAATATTCTATCGATCACGGACCGTTGAGTTAGCGTGTGCGTGCAGGCAATGGAAGGTTGTAGGTGTGCGTACCTGTTGTAGCTAACGTTCTGTAATACATCGGAAAGCAAAGACGATTTTCTCCACAGCATGGTCGTCCCCCCCCCCCCCCCCCCCCCCCCCCCCCCCCCCCCCCCCCCCCCCCCCCCCCCCCCCCCCCCCCCCCCCCCCCCCCCCCCCCCCCCCGCCCCCCCCCACCCGTTTTTCTTTTAGCCGCATTCAGCTTACACTGATAATTTTTATTTAGT